>NW_027331442.1:0-4808 GCF_022965805.1 Primulina eburnea | reverse complement strand
AACAAAATAAAATATTTTATCATTTGTTTGAGCTGATTTTTGTTACATAAAAATTAGATAATGACATTAAATTTAATTACTTCAGGTCTCTTAATGTTTAAAAATACTAATATCATTGTGCATGCAATTATTTGTAGAGTTTCATTAATTTTTAGATTAAACTATGAAGACTGATATTGAAAATATTAATGATTCTTTTGTTATAGTTTGGAATTATTATTTAGATAATGAAAAGGGTAAGGCGACGGTTTTAACGACGGTTTCGCGATACGTCACCGCTGCGTCGCATTCTAGAAGCGAAGGTTTTTCAACTCCCGTCGCTTATAGCGACGGTTCTTTGGAAGAAGACCACCGCTAATTTTGCGACGGTTTTAAGAAATCTTCGTTAAAATTAAGCGACGATTTATACAAAACCATCGTTAATATTAGCGAAGGTTTCAAAAACCCGTCGCTATATGTAGCGACGGTTTCGTAAAATCCGTCGCTATATTTAGCTTGAACCGTCGCTATATAGCGACAATTTTATGAAAACCGTTGCTTATCAAATTAAGCGACGGTTTATATAAAGTCGCTCTATAGCGAATGTTTTGATAAACCCCGTCGTCTTTAAAATTAAGCGACGGTTGATTGAAAACGGTCGCTAACATAGCGACGGTAGAATACAAGACCGTCGCACATGGGCGACAGTTTGTGGAATTGACACAATATTAGCCATCAATACAAGACAGTCGCCACGCCTTCCGTTTTTTTGTAGTGTACCGCGCGATGAATGACAGTTGTAAGTTTATCCACTCTCAAATCCAAATCACGTTCTAATAACTTCACTACTCTATTCTTCAATTCTAAAGCCATCAATCTTTGTTCCTGAAGTAACAATCAATATTTCATCCAATAATCGAACATCATAAATCTTCAATGGCTTATAAAAAAACATGGTCTCAATCTCTTTCAGCGGATACAAGATCATTTTCCACGAACTTAGGAATCTCTTTATTCGTGTTTAATAGTAATTCTTGAACTTCCTTATCAAACCCATAAATTAAACATTGATCAACATCGAAGTCAAGGCAGACCACTGCCTAAACAAACCCCACCCAATTCAATGTTGACTATCTTACATTCAAACAACCTTTTTATCAAATCTAGAAATGCCTTATCTTCAATTTTCTCACCCAGTATCAAAAACAACTTATCAATATGGCCAGAACTAAATAATTCACGATCAAATTTAACAATAAATAACCAACTTGGGTTCAACACCGAATTCTTTAAATACCAAATCGATGTGTGGCGGCCCAAGTTTGCTCGCTTGTCATAGCAAAAGGTAGCAAACCTAAAAACTTATGCATAAACCATGAAACTTGTTTGAACTCTCTCCAAAGTAACTCTTTTATTACACATATATCTAAATAGAACATATTTTTAAATGTTAGTTTTCTAAATATATATATATATATATATATATATATATATATATATATATATATATATATATATATATAATAAAACATTCAAAACAACACTCTATTTTCCCACTTTTTTCTATTATATTTTTATGGAAAACAATTTCGACAATGAAAACATAAGCTATAAACTTTACACACATTATTGTAGTTCTTCGCAGTGAAATTTGATGGATCTGACTGCTCTAATGGAATAGTATTTTTGGGAACTTAAAAGCATGAAATATCACTATATCGGTAACTATATCTTTTTCATTATTTATAATATTATATTAATTTTATATAATATAACAACTTTCAGTCACACCATAAATTCAACATGTGTTTTTCGATTCGATCACCGGTCCGGTTATGAAGGTGATCTGGTTATGAAAACATTGAAGTATACTTTTATTTCCAACATCAATCACAGAAAAATTATGTTTCAACGTTTACGGTTGTTCCGATTAAAAAATCACGCAGTTTCCACAAAGTTACGAAAATTGTGCTTCCCAGATGATTACAGGATATTGTTGCACGTCCCCTCCTTAGGTTCTCATTCAATAAATCTTCGTTATACAAGTATTCTATTCAACGTTTCCTTTCTTGTCGTCATTTATACACGGGTCTTGAAGTGGCCGGGACTAACCATTTCATCTTTACGCAGTTTGCGTTTCTTACCCTTTTTCTGCACCAATGATGCATTAAAATGATTACCCTACAGCGAAACAACGAAAAAATGAAGCGTATAACATACTCTCTGAAATATTGATACCTGTAACTCTTTCTGCATATACATATCCGTGTATATTTTCTCTAGATCTTTTAACCATTTTTTTCTAGCCTCTAGCTCTCGATATGAAAAATCTGCCTTCCTGCATGTTGACCGTGCTTCTACACACGATTAAAATAAACTCCTCAACCACAAATTCTAGTCTAACTTCCTCGTTGTAGAAGAGAAACAAAAGTAATATGAAGGCCTAAAGCCAAGGAGAGACTGAAAAGAAATTTTGAAATCAACCAAAGCAAAACTCATCAAAAGGAAAAGGATTTGTGCACGGCGGACAGATAACCAACCATTTTATTCGATAAAGTTATGTTCTACAAGAAACAGAAAAGTCATTTGGAATAAAACTAAATACCCAAAATCAAAGTAGAAAGATACAATAGAAAAAGGATTAAATTTTAGGAAAATGCAGAAACGATTGCCAACAAGCAAGACCCTTTAGGGAATATGATATATAGTAGTTCATGATACAAGAAACGTCAGTTGGGTTTAAATGCTCTAGCACTTGTGCATCAATTCGATTTCTTGAACCAAAGTTCGTCAAGTGGCAAGGATAAATGATGGAGAAAAGTACCATCCCCTAATTCCCATAAAATTTATACAAAGATACAGCACTCACAATGACGGGATAGTATTGATCTCTGGGAAGAAATAGAAGCCCAGTAGAAAGTCCAGACAAGACAAAAAGGACACACGACCATAAATATTTATCATGCACGCATAAATGGAATTATAATTAACTCACATAGCATGCGATTGATATTCCCTATTGGTATATATTTGTGACCAACAAAATCCAAAAAAGTATTTGAAGAGAAAACTTCGAACAATAGCAGGGAATACCAAAGAAGTAGAAATTGAAAACTAAATTCAATAAGAAAAATAAGATATTATGACAAGGCGCCATATATCACCATATTCAATCAACAAGTGAGGTATTGATAACTTAAAGGGGGTAAAGTATGGGTGGTGAAGAGACAAATGAAAGAGCTGTGAGGACAGGCAGACTAAAGCAAATTATTTCTGATTGTCAAGGAAAATTTGTAGTCCACTTCGTTTTTGCGATATAGCTTATGGATTGACGGTAATGATATCATTCGGTACTCGGTAGGGATCTTAATTGTGGGGAGGCAAGTAGAAGCAGGTTATCAACCTGGAAATCCAATTTCGTAGGAGGCAATTGACTAAAAAAAATATCTTTCAGTACCTCAAAATAACTTTAGGCAAGTCTTTAAAAGCTGATGGGTTCCCTTGTTCTGAAACTTTTTCGCGTACTTCTCTTGCCTCCTCCCTAGAAAGAGAATCAACAGCCAACCAACATACTTCATGAAACACAAAAATATCTATTATGCTCAAAATGCTATACTACTGAGCAATATTTTCCCTGCACCATTTTATGCATTAATACTTTGTGTGACCAGTACATTACCACCAAATCACTGTCTTGGATGAAAAAAAAAATTTTGTCATTTGCAGACTCACAAGTGTAAACATGGAATTCAAGTGATTCAAACAGAAGTTCCAGAGAAGACAGTCTCATTGCCCCTTGGTCATTGAACTTTTGAAATCAGCCTTCGGATAGTTTTATCTTAATTGCCTAGATTACTGTGGAGGATCGGATTGAGTTTAGAAGGCGGGGGTTGAATAAACTCAGTGACAAACTTAATAATTCTTCTTCCGATGTGCTAAAATCCTGTTAGAGATATTAGCAATTCTTGTTCAAGTTCAAAGACCAGCAGATCACAAGATAATGTGCGGAAAACGATCTGTCGTTTAGTTGGTGAAAAATGATAAAGCAGAAAAGCAGTAAATAGCACAAGGTTTGTTTCTGGAAGTTCGAAGATGAATCTTCTACGTCTCCCCTTCTTCTGTTTCTAGAAGGTATCACTAAAAAACTTTGGTGAATACAGTACAGCAGTTGTACACACCCACTTCAACAGGACTTACCCTTCGTCTATTGAAACGCTTAGCTTTACAACTCAACTTCTTGAATGATATTTATGTTCTGGAAAAGACTCTTTTCCATTTACAAATTCTTCTATCAATGATTTGGTGAAATGAATAGCTTAAGAAGATATAACAGAGAATAGCTAGCACAATATGATCTTGATGATCAAAAGTTTGCAATGAAGCGTGTGCTGCTTTTTCAGTGTTGAGCTTTTTAGATAACAGAAAGTTCTAACAATGCTCGAATGATATTCTTGATTCAGATTTTTGTTTTCAACACCGATACACTTGACAAAATCCTTCATCTCCATATATAGGCTCCATTTAACGTTCCAAAATCTGAACGGCTCTTTAACTTTTCAGTGGTTCAGCTTTATTGCTTGAAATGGACCCTACAAAAATAATCAGTCTCAGTTCATACCAAAAATGGTAAACCGTATGAAATGTTCTCGTATAACATTGAATGGCATTTAATGAAGCAATAAATGCTAGTATCACGTTTAATAGATCAACGGTAATATTTAGAGACTTTGAGATACGCAAGATTCTGTTAGTGTATATTTCGAATTTTGTATCCTTCTAGTTCTTGTTTTAGCTAAGAAATTATTTGTTAAGCAGTACTTGATAAGTGC
>NW_027331441.1:0-9501 GCF_022965805.1 Primulina eburnea | reverse complement strand
AATATATATTGTTTTAAATAAAATAAAATAAATATATAAAAGAGTATTGCCTGAAATTGGATTACGGAGCAATTCCAAATAATTTTATTCGAAATAATTTATCAACCAATAAAAATAGATAAATAAATATTCATCAAATAAACAATAAAAAACTTCATATTTAATATTTCAATCCACAAAATGAATGTTACCATTAATTAATAAAGCACTATTATCCACACAAAATACCAATAATACTCCAATTTTTAATATAAAATAATCGAAAATATTTCATATTCGATGGATAAAATAAACAAGTTTTTCAAATTTCTTCTATTCACTGGCCGACTCTGACATTGATGGAGATCTTCGACTTTCATGTTCATTTTGTGGAGTATTTGTCCATTGCTGCATAATATCTGCGATTGTTGTCATCTAGAAAAAATTTAATTTAATACTATGCATTTATATAAGTTCTTTAGAATCAATTCATTAGTATTCAATATGTGGCTACATGTGTGTAGGTAATAATTCAGGCTCATGAGATCCGGCTAGCAGTTCTAGTTATCATACTTTGAATGACTCTTGTAAAATTTTGGAGTTGTTGTCATGTATCTGTCTCATCCGCTCCATTTCTTCTTGCCTTTGTTGTCCATACTTTTCAGTTTATCTTCCATTTCTCGTAAATTATAGTAACATCAGAAGTAGGGAGATTACTCTGGGTTAAAAATAATCTAGATTTATATTGATCTGGGAAAACTTGGTCCAGAATGCGGTAGTCCAAATATTTCACTGAAAAATATACATATAATTAGTATTGTACAATGTATAATTATATTTTAAAAAATAAAATTGAAAATAGACTATAACCAAAATGCTTCCTCATGCACTTCTGTTGGTTGTGTTCCCACGGGCTTGTATTGGAGGTGACGCTACACCGCATCATTTAGTAAATCCTAACAACAAAAAATTGTCAATAAATAAAAAATATTGAGAAGCTATTTCAAAGCGTTGAAACAATTATAACCTCGTATTGCTTCATTATCAACAAGAGCTCCTCCTTTCTTTTTACTTTGTCAACTCAGATGTAATATTTCAATACGAGTTGGTTTTCTGCTATTTTCTTGAAACTAAACATAGAAAAAAAAAGGATTTTTGATTAAATATACAAAAGTTATAATAGCCCAAGACTCACGTGTATTGAATGATATCATTACAATAATAAAATCTGGATAATGTTTTCAAATACTAAGCATGTAAAATATCTTAACAAAATTGACTACTTAAATCGTATATGTTCAATAATAGCTCCCTTATATCTAATCTAAACATGCCATAAGTTTAAACAATATGTATTATAATAATCGAAAGTATGAAAATATTTGTGAAGAGATTTTATGATCTAATACTTACAAACTTATATTCCAAAGATGTAATATTTGTCCGTCTTTGTGCATGTATCCTTCTTTTTTTACTCCCATTTTCTCGATTTATTCTTGAAGTCCTCTGGAAAAATATAATTATATAAAATTTATCCATAACAAAAATATATAAAAACAATCGGTCAATATAAGAACAACCTCCTTAGACTTCCAGTAATGACACAAAGCTTGCCATACTTTTGGTGTAAGGTCATGGGGAATGAGACAAATTGACACAAGTTACCTTAATGGAATGTTTGGATCATAAGAAGTAGCTTTAACTTGGTCTTCCATCGCCTCCATGAAACTCCATCATCTGCATCACACTAGCTCTATGTTGATCGAGGATATCAAAACTTGCCTGTGAACATTGAAAAATTTATAATAATGTCTTGAATTAAGTATGAAATATAATATTTATCAACTTATTGTTAAACGTTCCCATGCATCATCCGAGTATCGCTTAGGAATTTTTCTCCAATCTAAAAAATCAAGGGGCAAAACATTTCCATTACGAGTAATGGTGCCCACAAAATTGGCAAGCGGCTGCATTTCTCCATAAGGTTGACCTTTTTCATTAAATGTTACTACTAAACGGTCATCGGGTGCTAAGGAATGAACATCCTTAATAATATTTTTCCCACGTTTCTCTCGTTGGTTTTGGGATGAATGTATGATCTCGTTGTGACATAAAAATATGCAAAATATAATTACTTTTTCCAAACGATAAACATAACCAACAATTCATTCTCAAAAAATATTTTTAACCTTATCGATTATGCTCCTCGTTTTGTCTCGACTCCATGGTATTGTTTTGTGTTGCATTGTTTCGTGGGTCTAATAGTGGATTTGATGAAGTGATTTGTGAGTCGGGTTCATCTTCGTCTCCTCTATTACCCGTATCATCTCTACGAGATCGTCCACTTATATTCTGAAGCAACTTTTGCATTCTTTTATTTGTCATATTTAATGTCAAACCTGAAAAAAATTGCACAAAATAAATATTAAATGTATATAATTAACAAACAATAAAAAAATTTATATTAAAAACTTCTTACCAGATAAAGAATATAAACCATGATTATCACAGTCAATAATCAAATACTGCAATACAAAATCATATAATACAAATATTTTGGGAGCCAACCGATGGCAAAACGGATATTTCTTAGAATGCTCGAGACTTGTAGGCATAATTATTTAATTGGAATATCAGTGTTTGTCTCGAAAATTTGCGGGCGTGCTAGGCACGTGTTCGTGCCGAATTTGTGAAATAATCTGACTTCGTTTACCAAACGTTGTAGGCCTCGATTCGGTTGTAAGTTCTAACTCCTTCGAAATGGCTCAAAAACGCAAACAAAAATGAGTAATATGACAAAATTACATGGGGAATTCATTGACAACATCAAATATAATTATGTTGCTATGAACTTGATCAACGTTTTTACAAGAAAGTTGAAGGAATATGTAAAAAATTCAAATACGTGACTGCTGGAAATTGAAATAAACATGCATAGAATTGAGAGGATTCTGCAGAGCTTTGCTATGAATTTTTTGTGTTGATTTGTCGGGGCTCTTTTTGATCCTTCCTGCTGCTTTTCTCACGCTCCACATGGAAGTTTCAACCGCATTCCACGATCACTCCACGATCTTCCATGTTGGGTAGTGGCCTTGACTGGTCGCATAGTTCTTCTCCTGGGCCAACTGCAATTCTCTTAGGCTTTCATCAATTGGATTTTTGCTTGTAGGCTTTTTGGGTTATATTTTAGGTACAACAATTGCACCCCTAGCCAATTTGGGCCAATGACCAATTTAGCCCATTTTGGCTATTTCGGTACTTTGACCAATTTGACCAAGTTGGCGATGTTTTTTGCTTTGTTCGGTCTTTTAGATATTCAAAGCTCACGTACAATCATATAGTTGAAAGGAATGGTTCTATGGATTTGAAGTAGAATTGACAGCTAGAACACATGTTCTTCCTCCTACAGTTTAGATCTCAGTGTACTTTCCCTGAACCTCTTCCTTGTCTCTTTTTTCTCATTTCATTCCCCCAAATCTCCAACGGCGACCACCGATCTTCCCGAAGAAGAACCGTCGATTACATCGCTTTTGTAATATAATCCAAGTTTCTGAAAATTTTCATCATCAATCTCCTTTATATCAAGTACACCTTCTCAAGGTAGGTATATTGTACCATTTTTCTCAATCTTCTATCAAAAAAATATTGTAGAATTTTCCACATTTCATGCTGCACTCAAGGTGTTTGTGCATATGGCTGAATGAGTTTTTTGATGAGCAACACCTTTCAACACCCATTGCTCGCACCTCAACAAGTGGCTCCCTTGGTGTGCATATTCAAAGCTTTGTTTATAACTTGTGAAACTTATGTAATCTTCCATATGCTTACAAGAAATGCACCAGCACAAGGAATTGTGATGCTCCACAAAATTCATTGAAGATGAGATCCCATTTTCTGGAATTTTGGCAAGCCATAAATTCAAAATGGCAAGATTCATTCAATCTCACAAAGAAGTGACACGTGCCACATCAATGCCAACATATATCATACACAAAGCATAGTTTTGTTGATCAACACTCCATTATTTCTCATGTGATTCCATTTATTTCGCAGGAACATAGTTGGAGAAATCGAGAATTTATCTCAAAGGCCAATGCAAGAAAGTACCTTAAAGATCAATGGAGATGAAAAATCCTCATGGTAGTGCTGCTGGACAATCCAAAAGAAATTACAAAGATTTGATGAATATCTCTGCCAGAGGCTGAACATATATGTATGTAGTGTCAAATACATTGAGAGGAAATAAAATATGTAGGTTAGGGACAGTAGGTGGACGTTTTTACACTTGTTGCCATGATTTGGCAAGTATCGTTTTTTATGTGTAGAGTTAGAAAAGTGGCTTGAAAGACAAACTTTGTTGGTAAAATACATTGATGTTCTTGTATATGTAGCTTGGGATATATTTGCAGGTGTTACAATTTTTGGCATATCACATTTATAAAGGAAACTCTGCCAAAATTTTTAAAATTAAACAAACGGCAAAAATCCTGTTTTTCTTCAATATTGACGCAAACACCACTAGTCAACATTTGTCACCAACCAACAACTAAACAACATTTTTCGAATAATGCTCACCGATTTTTCAAGATATGCTATAAAAAAAGTTCACTTTTTCATCAATTTGTCCAACCAACACAATAAATATTTCTCTCAAAATACATCAACTGCATCGGATTCCATGAGTAAAAATTTTATTTATTCACAATGCTCCATCATTATTTACAAAAAACTTCAGCAAGGAATGGTTTAAAAGCATATTCCTCACATATTTACAGAATCTTCTTATGAGTCAATATGACAACACTAACCAAAGTGGTCATTCAGCCTACTTTGTACAATACTTCTCATCTATTCCATCTTTATAGAACATCTGTCTCCGGCTGTCGATCTTTCATCTAAGCCAGAGCTAAGATTAAATCCTCCGTTTGTAACTTTTCTTCCTTGTTACCTCCATATTCCTCATCAAATATAACTCCAGCCCCATCGATATCCCACAACTCCCGAGGCTGCACTTCGTTCACCAGCTGCTGCATTTTGGCTTTCCACTCGGAAGTTGCAACGACTTCCATATCTTCTTTAGTGAACTCAGTCATCGACCCTCCTCGATAATAGGTTGGACCATAGGTCTAGGAGAGACCATGGAAGTAGGTTTGAGAACCTTCTTAACCGCTTCTTTAACCTTTTGAGTGTCCATGTACAATGCTCCTGGTTGTCCATCCACCTTATAGTTACGAAACTTAATTGGACCAAAAGCTCCATCATAATATATAGCTTCTATGGCATTGAAATTAGATTGATACGGCTGTGAATCAGCCTGTATCACGTTTACCTCATCCCCTTTCCACATCAACAATAATTGGTGCATGGATGATGGTACACAATGATTTGAATGAATCCAATCCTTCCCTAACCAAGCATGGAAGCTAGCACTGGAATTGACCACGAAAAGGGCTGACATAGATGATCGAGACCCTACAGTAACATTTGCTGGTAAAACTACCAAGGTTTTGGTGGATTCTCCAGTGAAATCTGCCACAGAGACTTCGGTTGGAATCAAGTCTTCCACAAATTTACCCCAACTTCTGCAGAATTCTGTGGGGTAGAATATTGACAGCAGATCCATTATTATCAATACTCTAGACACACGTTTTCCATTAACATGCGCCGTGATATAAAGTGGTTTGATATGTTTAGTCATTTTATTGGTAGGTTTCTTCATAACCACTCTTTTCTCTTCATCAACAAGAACTTCAGTACAATCGTTTGAAACATTATTCTGGACGGAATCTGTAGCAATTTCATTTCCCATAAATCCATCAAACCCAAACGTTCTTTTGCATTTGAACTCATCTGCTAACATTAATGAGCCTGTGGCACACTCAAATGAGACAAGAATCTGCCCTACCTTGAAGGTAGCTTTCTTGACCACGTTATTGTTTCCTCCGACAGCAAGTCATCACCTTCTTCCTCAATATCTTCAGTGGCCTTCCTCCCAATTTTTTTCTTCTCTTTGAATGAGTATCCAACTTAGATCTTCGCTCAACAGCTTTTTCTCTCATAATACGCTGTTTTTGGGCCCGAGAAAGAGGTTTTGGGAACTTCGGATGTTCCACCCACTTCCATATACCGTCGGGGGTTGCTCTGGGAGGAACAACACAACGAGGTTCTTTCATATTTTTTATCAAGAGCTTAGAGGTGCTGGCCTCTGTATTATCTTCTGAACCAACTGTGGGTCTCTTCTTCTCTCACCATTCGCCAATCCCAGGAAACGATCTCCTTCTAAGGTACTGGTTCTCTAGCCTTTTGGCCATAGATTCCCTATCATACCCTCATATTCCTCCCACAATAATGCACACCACTCCCTCTGTAATAGTGGTCTTTTCATGAAAAATTTCTGCTTTCTTCTCCGTAACCTCAAACATCAATTTCCGAGGGTACCCAACACTTCTTTAAAGTAAATCTTGGCCCAATGGACCTGTCCTCACCTCCACTCCTTCTCCTCTCATGATTAAGAAACGTAAGTCCGTATTGTTCACATTCACATTGCTACCGGGGGAAATATCTTCATCCACTATCATTGTTTCTTTTTCCTCAGGAAATTTCAAGACTCCTTATTGATCTTTCCTGCAAGACATACTTGAAAGCCCAACAAGCATTAGTATTATGAGTGAAGGACTTGTGATATTTACAGTAATCTCTTCCTCTGATTTCCTCTCTGGTTGGTACTTTATGATCTGGGGGGAATGTTATGAATTTTTCCTCAACCAAATGATCAAAAATTTCTTCTGTCTTTGAGGCATCAAAGGTATAAGGCGTTTGAACAAGAGAATCATTTTTTCTGGAATTCTTCATTCTTGTACTTTAACAACGAACTGTACGTGATCCAGATCACTACTCTGCCAAGGCGACTTCTTCCACTTCCTGGAAGTAAGAGCCAATTGTAAACTTCCTTTTATAACTTTCCTCCACACAATAATTCTTCATACTCTGATACCTTGGCAGCAAGCTCATAAAAATCGCGGAATTCCATCCCTTGGAATTTCTTTCTCACCTCAAAGCCAAGTCCTCGCTGCGCCATCTTCACGTATTCTGATTCTGGATTGAAAACTTTGCACGTACTCATCACTCTTTTGAATTCGCAAATGAGATCATTAGCAGATTCTCCCGGCTTCTGGACCACTCTCGACAATTCCGCTGTACTGATCTCAGGTACTGTTATGAAAAACTGTGTATGGAACTGGCGCTTTATTTTTCGGAAATGAGATATTTAACACAAATAGTGCGGTTCCAATAACTGGCCATTCTTCCTGCCCCGTGGATATCAACATGTGGCTCTTTTTTTATGTATTAATTTTTTTTTAATAAACGTGGGTTGAGGATGTACCCACGTTTATTTAAAAATAATACTTCCCATCTTAGATAATAATTCTAAAATGGCAATACAGGACATAATTTTTTTAAAAAAAATTGTGGTAATTTTCATATTTTATTTCCTCTGCTATCAGTGCTTCCTAACGACACAATGTCTCCCCATAATTGTGTGAGAGCAGATTGGTGATAAGTTAGTTTTCCGAAGGCAAAAGGCTTATTCAGACACCGCATATTCCCCCAAAAACGCGAGCACATAACAAGCAGGTGAGTTTATGAGTGAGTCTCATGTGAGACCGTCTCACGGATCCTTATCTGTGAGACGGGTCAACTCTACTCATATTCACATAAAAAGTAATACTCTTAGCATAAAATAATATTTTTTTCATGGATGACCCAAATAAGAGATCCGTCTCACAAATACGACCCGTGAGAACGTCTCACACAAGTTTTTACCGAGTTTATGTTAGGACGGAAGTTTTTATCTCATTTTTTTCGATATCACATTGAATAAAACATGTATTGATTGATCTCGTATTTTTTTTATTGCACCAATCCACCAACATAAAACACATCCATGGTGATCTTCTCTTCTCTAAAATAGATCCCAAATTTATTTGATTGCACCAAATCGACACAAAAAAGGATCAATAGAATGAAGATATCGGTCCCAAAATTCTAAGAAAATTAACTATCGATATGAATATATCAGTTCATTATACATGTGATTAACTAAGTTTGAAACAAATTACATTAAATAATAAATTCTCAATTGATCAAGATTCAAGAAACCGTACAACCATGTAAGAAAGGTTCTACAAATTTTGGTAGTTCAAGAAATAATCACATACAGCAAAGTAAATTACCTCCAAATGCCAAAAGAAAAAAAGCAATCTTTCTACGAGAAGAAGTGAATGATGAGAAAAGAGAGAATTTGATAAAAACTTGGATGTTTATCTTTTCATATTGGAAGTTTAAACCTTAATATAAAAGAAATGTTTCAGATCAAGGCACTTTAAAATTTTAAAGTGGATATTTATCTTTTCAGATTTTTTTTTAATTGTAGAAAATTTGGTAGATATCTTTATCACCAATTTTTTAAAAGTAGATAACTATTTGTGGAGAAATTTTTGTAATTAAATTGGTTAAATCAAAATTTTGGTGGTAAATGTTATACGATAGACCAAAATTTGGCATTTGTGAAATTGAAATATTGTTAAATAAAAAATTTAAAGAAATCAACATCATTATCTAATCAACTTACAAAAATTTCAGATTATATATTGAGGAATGATTTTTGTAGATTTATTATATCTTTTTCATATTTTACGAAATTTTCTGATTCCAAAATATATATCGAGATTCTTTGAAATCAAAATTACATCTTACGTCAAGCATGTGGCTAGATAGAATATTATATATGATTTAGATTTATACATTAGTTAGGAATTCTTGTACATTTTAATTATAATTAAAAAAAATATTCAATGATTCTATTTATAATGATTTATATTTTGTGATTTCAATTTTAATCATAAGACTTTTATTTTCTTTTTATGCACTATATATACTTGTAATTCGGCATGCGGATTTTGGTGTACAATAATTTATGTACTTCTAAAATAAATTACATTTTTTTTTTAAAATCGAAAAAAAATAAAGTTGATGATGGTACATTAAATAGTAAATTTATTGAAACATAAAGAAGGGACATTTTGTCCATCCAAGAAAATGACCAAGGTGATTATTATTCAGAGAGGTTCATGTACGATAATCGGAGTAGACCGCGCTTAGAGATAGTACATTAACACCTCAAACTGATCGGTTGGTTATGCATGTGATTGTGACTGGCGGAGTTACGCGAACAGTGACTATATGATCCTACTCCCTCCGCTGGGTTAGGACGCGGGTTGCGCGTGGGTGATGATCATCCTGTACTTGGCGGAAATACGCCGTGTTCAGATATTGAACCCCTCCTACTCTTTGCCAGAATATGGGCCTGCCGCCAAGGGCAACCCAGCTCTCCGAGAAATCCGACGCATACTCGTCCTCGTCCTGCAACTGTTGGCCCCTGGATCGAAACAAACAAACACTCTAGTTCTCTTGCCGCGGGGTGGGGAGTTAATCACAGCACAACATGTCCAACAGGAAAGG
>NW_027331440.1:0-14837 GCF_022965805.1 Primulina eburnea | reverse complement strand
CCTTAAATCGAACCCATGTAAGTGTGGCCAAGTCAATCCCAAGCTCCGCACCTTCCCACCAAAGGAAAGCATCATCTCTGAACATGTAAGTGGCACACCTAACTCTGTCAGCGTCTCCCATATTCAAATAACGGAAGTGAATCTCGAGAGATCGAATCCAACCCTCAGCAGCAAAAGGGTCGGTGGTACTAGAAAATTCCTTCGGCCCTAGCCTCCGGAACTGATCATAGATGTTGTGTTGTGGCCTAGGAGCCTGCTGAAACTGCTGCTCAAAAAAACGAGCCATGCCCACAAGTGCACGTGTAGCAGCATCCCCATTAGGAGGCAGGGGTGCATTAGCATGACGATCCTCAACATTCTCGGCTTACCCATTAGTAAAAGGAACGCGTCTAAGAGTCATTATATCTGAACGTTTTCCAAATTTCTAACGTAACCAACTTGCATTTAAATCTAAGTTTTCTAATCATGCAGCATATACTAATCCATTTTTGAGCAATTTTAAGCATACAAACATGTGTTCTCGAAAAGATATTAAACATGTGATGTAAACATATAATTCATGTAATCATGCATGTATCATCATAAAAGTCATATAAATCAATTAAACTTACCTATTGACACTTGACGACTGAGCTTCCCGACACTGATGGTGGCACAACTCTTTACAGGAACATTGCTCTGATACCAACTGAGACGTCCACTACTCGTTTTCTTAAAAAGTGCTAATTTTTTACATAAGCCTCGGCCGAAACTACAACTATACATACTTTAAAATACTTTGCACCATTTTAAAAATAAAACTACCAACTATATTTAAAAATTCAAAGGAAATATTTTAAAATATCAAAATCACCAAAAGTTTGCCAACCCTAACATAGAAATATTTCAAAATAACGCTAACTCTAACAACCTCTCAAAACCACTCAAAAGCATCCTAAAAGTCGTAAAAATCTTTAACATAAACTTAATTTAAATTGAAGAAAACTATAGCTGATCCTCCGGTTATGTGCACCTTCAGTCCAGTAAGATCAACCATCAAGACCCTCAAAAACATCAACATCATGCTCACCTACATCGATCAAACCTAGTGAGTCTATTGACTCAGCAAACCATAACCATAATAGCAAATACTAAGTATACAATCAAATGCAACAGCGATAATACTTTTACTTAAAATAACATATTTTAAACATGTATAAACTTAAACATTTTTCATATCATCATGTACATATTCATTTTCATCATATACATATATGTTTTCTTTTCGTTGAATTCAGATCGTTAAATGTGACTTTCGTATTAGGGGTCGATGGATCCATCTACATATAATCACATTACTGGACGGTGGGGACATCGCCGACACTCTAACCCTTTAACTGAGCCTCGGCCTTACATATCATCGAATAGTTACAATTAATTCACTTCCTTCAACATTTCGTATTTTCATCACTTTATAAAATTCATGCGTAATATAATAATTTCTTTTAAATCAAGCATGCAACATATCTTTTAGCATTAAATTTCATCATAAAATTCTATAAACATTTAAAATAATCATATTAACAAATTTTACAGCCTTCAGGACACTGCCATGACGTTTACTATTTTTCATGTGTAAAATGACCGGTTTACCCCTAGACGTAAAATTTCTCGAATTTGACCTTTTCTTATTTCCTTGACTCTAGACCATCCCAAATAGTTATTTAAGATTAGATAAATTTTCTGATACTTTTATTTTACTTAAATTCATGCTTTTTATTTATTCTTTAATTATAAATTCGTAATGCGTTTTAATCCAGAATTAAATTCGAACTTTAATAAAAAATTTCCAAAACTTTAAAACAATACTTTTTAAATTTAATTTACCCTCATGAACCATGATTTGTCCCCCGGTGAACCACGCTTCAAACCCTAACCCCTGAAACCCTAAAAACCGAACTATCTTAGCAACTCTCGAACCAACTCATGGTTCCATCGAGCCAAGCTCGAGCCACCTTGAGCCAACTTCTGACCAGACCTCCCCTGGACCCTAATGAACCCCTAGGACTCGACCCTAACCCACACCAAAACTTCCTGCACCAAAAAGTGCCGAGGCCGAGAATCCTAGCAAGACTAGGACTTTTCGAAACTCTAGCTAGGACCCTAACCATCGAGCCACCACCAAGCCCAGCCCCTAGTGGACCCTTTGAGGACCCTACAGACCTAGTCTGGCCCCCTGACCCCAGCCGCAAGCCCACCTACGCTCCTGCTATCCTCTCGGGTGGTTTGGGGAAGTGTCGTAGCTTGCTTGGACTCTTCCCAACCGCTAGGCTCGAGTCCTAGCGTGACTAGGACTCCTATCCTAACCCAACCATTTCTCATCCCAGCCCTGTTCGATCCCTGGCAGAGCCATGCATGGTTGTTACCTCAAAACCGAACCCTTGATCATACATGCATTATTTCGGTTCCAGCTTGTTCTTAGCCTTATGCTGCCTCAAACCGTGCATCCTTGGCTGAATATCTCACAAGAAACCGATGCTTCTCCTTGGCTGGAACTCATGTGTTCCATGTTCGAAGAGGGTAGGAAGATTTTTGTGGTTTAGAAGGAAGGGGGCGTGTGTTTTAAAGAGTTTGGGATAAAGTTTTTAGCTTAATTCTTTGATAATTAATATATGTGAAAGTTTAGGCCCATCAGCATGGTACAATAAGACCAATAAGTCCATTAGTGCATTTAAAAATTATTTCGTCCAGGAAAGTTCGTGAAATTATTAGCCGAGTTGTCAAGAAGTTAGTATTTTTGTTAAAAATCGAATTCCGATATAAATTACGTGTCGGCGTATAAAATCACCTCAAAAATTCCTTATTTTCAAAAATATTAAAAAGCATCAACCTTATTTTAAATAAAAAAAATTATTTAGAAAAATATTTTATTCTCCCAAAGCCTAGGTTTTCTATTTTATAGATTTTAATTTGCATGATAATAGGGTTGGGTTTTGGGCTTTCAAGTTTAATAGCAATTGAGCCTACTCATCTTAGGTAAATTAGGCCCAATAACACTTATTTAATTGAAAAACAAAAGTTTCTAAAAATTAGTTTTCAAAAAAAAAATGCATTTGATATTTCAAAAGTCTTCGTTTGCCCAAAACTGGTTTCCCGGATAAAATTGTGCTTGTATCGTATAATAATTTGAACTCTATAATTTGTAGAAAAATTTAATCATTTTTAATCATATTAATAAGCTTTCAAAATATTTATTGAAAAATTTTATTTTGTCTTGGTCGTCCCAGGTCTCCTTTCCCCATTCTATTATCGAATATTTCGGTAAAATCCTTCAATTTAATGAAATCATGCACTTTAAACATTTAAGCATGTAAAATACATCATATAAGTATTTAAAATAAATTAAGAAAAATAAATATGTAATTTTAATCATTTGCATGCATGCGGTTTACATACGTTGGCTTTTGGACGTTACAAATCCTCCTCCCCCCCCCCCCCCCCCCCTCAACCAGCCCCTTAAGTACTTAAATTAAGGCGTACTAAATAATTCGGGAAAACAACTCCTCACCTCTGACTCCGTCTCCAAAGTGGCTTCTTCCTCCGAGTGATTTAGCCATTTGACTTTGACCATCTTTATCACATTGTTTCGCAAATTTCTCTTTTTTTTACCCAAGATTTGAGTAGGCTTTTCCTCATATATATGCCAGGTTTGGTGTAAGTTGTAGTGGTTCGAAGCAGCTGAAAGCAACTCAGAGTTCAGTACCAACTGAAAGCACCAACTGATTGCTCAAAATGAACCAGTTCAACTGATATATCAAAGACCAATTCAACTGATTGTCCAGCTGATAGGTATTTCAGCAGAAGACCTTCAGAAGCCTGGCTAGCTGATGAAGAGCTCAACTGATGAAGAGCCAAGCTGTCCAGTTCAATTGAAACAATGAAACCAGTTCAGCTGACGAGCCAACTGATTTCACTACACCAGTTCAAGACCAATTCAACTGACCAGTTCAGAACATCAGTTAGGAGCCGACCAGTTTGCAGAACATGACAAGCTTATCTAAGTGGAATCCATCTATGCGAATTAATGAAAGCAGTTGTCCAGTCAAAGGACAACAATGTACGTTGCAGCAGAGCTTAAATTCAAGACGTTCCAGAATGACCGTCAGAATGGACAAGTCACAAATATATAGGAACAGATTCAACTGCAACGAACATGTTTGATGAGTTTTGTTGTACGGTCACTAAGCCTCTATAAATAGAAGATCAAGACCATCAACTAAACGAAGTGTGTGAAAATCAAGAGAGAAGAGCACGCTTAACGCATATCAACTTACAAGAAGTAATCAGCCAAGATTGGAGGGAATAATTCAAAGTGTTATCAGCTTATATTAGAAGAACAATTCTCTCAGCGTGTGAGAACACTTTTTTGTTGTAATCATAGATCTGTTCTCTCACCCAAACACATAATCACTCACATATACAGAAAATTGAGCGTATGATAAGTTGAGTGAGTCTTGCACAAAGACGTTAAACTTGTGTATGTAATCTTTAATCCATAGACTTTAAAAAAGTGTTGGCTGGAAGGTGCTGTTTTCAATCTAGACTAGGAGTTCAGTTAGGGAGTGGTGTAAGTCCTAACCTGAGTGGGTTTGTACAGGTGTTTTGTAAATCAAAGTCTTCTAGTGGATCCTACCTGAGATAGTAGAAGGGGGTGACGTAGGAGCAGTTGAAGTCTCCGAACGTCCATAAATCTTTATGTTCTTTATTTCTCAAGTATTCAATATGTCTTTCAGTTTATTTCCGCACTTTAAGTTAACTGATTGACATTGACAACAAGATTATCGAATTCAGTTTATAACTAAACTAATTCACTCCATATAAAAGATCTGAAAATCTTAAAGTGTTTATTCAATCCCCGCTTCTAAACTCTTTCTCGATTTAATTCATGGGTGTTTACATTCTTAGAACACGAGCTATTGAAGCTCATGGAGTTGTGTTTGAAGCTACCTCGCAGGTGTTAGAACTGATCCATCAATTGGTATCAGAGCTAGTTTTTTTAAGCAGAACAATTGAAAACTGATATTCTAAAATATTTTTCAGAATGATATTTAAAATGGCTTTTAAAATTCCTTTAAAAATTTTGTATGTGTTTATTGTGGGAAGAGAGAAGATTTTTGGATCTGCAACTAACATTGTAGCCACTTATCTTGACTCTTTAATGTTTTTGTTTTAGCAGCTTGTAGGATTTTGAGTCCAAAATGACAGCAAAATAGCCAAATTGATCGGCAGATAAGATTTCAATTGCCAGCCTACCAGTTCAGGCTGATCAACAGACGAACCCAACTACCAGCTGAAATTTTGGATGATTAGGAGCTTAATCATCAACAGTATACCGCCACTTCATTGCCATATCAAATCAAAATAGATGATCAATGCGGTTCAAAATCAGTTGAGTCTAGTTTGAGTCAGCTCGACCAGTTAGCCAGCACAGAGATTAAGTCCAAGGCAAATTAGCTGCTTCTCTGGCAAAGAAACTCAAGATCGATGCAGCATTCAAGGAAAATAGTTTTTGGTATATTCAATTCTATTATGTATGAACTAACTGATATTTGATGTTGTTTAAAATTTGATATTGTAGTAGCAATTTCCCTTACACATGTTGTTGTGCTTAATGTATGATACAAGGGACGCGTATTTGATTAAATAAACATTATGTTTATCTAGTCAGCTTCTATGTAACTAAACTGCTATTCTAAGATTTATTGTCTAAACTGCTTGAATGTTAAAAGATGCTAAAACTTCATTAAATCGTGTAAATGATTATTTTTTAAGGAGGAGTTTTTAATTTAGTTCTTGAGGGGAACTCTTGTATCCTTCGAACTGAAAATGTTATAAACTCATTTTTTAATTCAGTTCTTGAGAGAGAGTTGCAATTAATTATCTCTCATACTGAAATTTTTTCTTAAATGTTTTTTTATTCTCGCAAAGGGGGAGAATTAGTATTAAATTTTTTCCTTTAAATTTATCGCTTTTTAATTGCTCAAGTTTTTTTATCATCAAAAAAAGGGGAGAAAACTACCTAGCAATCTTGATTTGATGTTAACAAAACTTGTTATTTTGTTTCTAATGAATTTACCTAAGTGTGCAGAAAGCTACCGAGCCTAAACTGAAGCTATTAAGACACAAACTGAAAGCACCAACTGATTGCCCAAACAGAACCAGTTCAACTGATATATCAAAGACCAGTTCAACTGATTTTTCAGCTGATAGGTAGTTCAGCAGAAGACATTCAGATGCCCGGTCAGCTGATGAAGAACTCAACTGATGAAGAGCCCAGCAAACCAGTTCAAATGAAGCAGTGAAATCAGTTCAGCTGATGAGCAAATTGATTTCACAACACCAGTTCAAGACCAGTTCAAAACATCAATTAGGAGCCGACCAATTTGCAGAACACGAAAAGCTTATCTAAGTGGAATCCAGATGTGCGCATTAAGGAAAGCAATTGTCCAGTCAAGGACAACAATGTACGTTGAAACAGAGCTTAAAGTCGAGACGTTCCAGAATGACTGCCCGAACGGACAATTCGAAAATATCGAGGAATGGATTCAACTGCAACAAACATGTTTGATGAGTCTTGTTGTTCGGTCATGAAGCCTCTATAAATACAAGATCAAGACCATCAACTAAAAGAAGTGTGTGAAAATCAAGAGAAAAGGGTACGCTCAATGCATTTCAGCTTACAAGAAATAATCAACCAAGATTGGAGGGAACACTTCAAAGTGTTATCAGCTTAGATTAGAAGCACAATTCCCTCAGTGTGTGAGAAAACTTTCATATTGTAATCATAGATCAGTTCTCTCTCACACACACGCACACAATCACTCACATATAAAGAAAATTGAGCATATTGATAAGTTGAGTGAGTCTTGCACAAAGACGTTAAACTTGTATATGTAGTCTTTAACACATAGAGGTTAAACAAATATTGTAAGGTCCGAGAAATTTATCATGTTAATCCGAAATGATTTGACAATGGTTATTATAGTCGGACACGATTTGCCGCTAATTGACATGATTGAGGTTATACGGACTTGAATGAAGAAGCCGGGCGTGTTGCATTATGAGCCAAGAGTTCGGACAGAATAGGTGGCGCCCGAGCGGTAGAAAAGCACCGCTCGAGCGCCAATGGATAACAAGCGTGGTCCTGGACAGAAACTTCCGCGCTCGAGCGGTAGTTTCTTACCGCCCGAGCGCGAGTCATGCAAAATGTAGGATTGCCACTTGGGTTGTATGAGCGACGTGTGTGTATATATATAATATATATATATATATAATATATATATAATATATAATAATATATATATATGCATACAAACGTTAATTCAGAAAAAGGAAAAAGGAGAGAGAATCGTGAAGTTTGGAAATTGATGAACAATCTGTCCGTCTGATTTTGAATCCGATTTCAGTACCGAGTTCCTAACAACGTAGGCTACAACTGGTCGTAAGTTTTGCTACGTTTTGACATGCTTTGAAATTAGACTATTGTCAGAATTGAATAGGATTCATATATGATGTTCTTGTCATGCTAGACATCATAGAAGCGAAGTCAGATTGAGAAACGGACCGTTTATGTAATTGTTATGATTTTCGGAGTCGATGTGACTGAGAATTCATATCAGATATGTATTTTTATTGAGATTATGACTAGTATCGATATTGATTATGAGCTCTGGTAATATCTGTGATGTTGGGATTGACGGGGTTACTGAAATTGTATTGTCATACCGTCGAAACATCAATGAATTGATATTGATCAGACTCAGTATTGATTGTGATTATATCGTGATATTGTCGATATGAATTGGATTGTGTCTTGATTCGATATTAATCAGAACATGCTTTGAACTGAGCTGTATATTAACACAGTCTATTCGATATTGTGAATTCAGATTGACATGGACAGACATGAAATAGAGTCTTCGCCTTCGTCAAATTATGAAGACAAAGGTATAAATTAATGTTGTGTTGGGATTGCACAACTCGAGTAAGGTTTGACTCGAGTCTCCCTAAATCACATACTTAGTTTATTACATTGATTTTTGTAATTGTTGAGATTGATGTGTGTAGTCTATTGATTCATAGCTATTGCATGTGTTGACTGCTGATTCGTTTAGTCATTGGCTGATTCGCTTATTTATTGACTGATTCGTCTATATATTGACTGATTCGTCTATCTATCGACTGATTCGTCTAGCTATCGGCTGTTTCGCCTAGCTATTGGCTGATTCGCTTATTTATTGACTGATTCTTCTATAAATTGACTGATTCGTCTATCTATTGACTGATTCGTCTAGCTATCGGCTGTTTCGCCTAGCTATTGGCTGATTCGCTTAAATCTTGACTGAGTCGTCAATTCTGTGGCTGTTTCGCCCAAACATCGGGATCCCTAGGTTAGAGTTGAGTCGAGTCTGAAACGACGCGTTGTTTGAGTTGAGTTTGAGTCTGAGTGTGATTCATTGCTTGATATTGATTTATATTATTTGATGTTGATTATGTTCCTGATGATGGTACATGTTTAGAATAAGAGTTATTCTTGATATTGCTTCATGTTCTGATTTGATATATGTTATGATTATTGCTTATATGCTTTTATATATGTTTTTATATGATTGCATGTTTACATTGTTTATACTGGGATTTATTCTCACCGGAGTTATCCGGCTGTTGTCTTGTCTGTATGTGTGCATGGAAACAGGTGGGACAGGTACAGGGTCACAGAGATGAGGACAGATCGAGATTAGAGTCGTGATACCGGACTTGGACTAAAGCTAGGGTTTAAACACTTGATAGTAGTTGTTGAACCTGAGTATGTATGATTGTATATTTTATCAGATTTACACTTTTATACTGATATGTATAGGAGCTTGATTCCATTACCTTCCGCATTTTAAAAAAAAAAATTAAATTTAGACCCTGTTTATTATACTTGATTAATTAGTCCCAATCATGATTAAAAAGATGATTAGCGTCCGGGTCCCCACAACAGGTGGTATCAGAGCCTTAGGTTCCAGAACAGTAGGTTCTAGAGCTGTAGGTTCTGTAGACTGAGATAGAAGAGAATGAGCGGGGTAGGTTGAATTTTCTTCCTTGCATGTGATTGTTAGCATGAGATTTATTTTAATGTTGATTGACATTGTGTGCTAGCATGAGACTATGTGTTTCTGCTTTGAGATACATGTTTCCCTGATTATTTGATTGAATGGGTATTATGTATTCTTGAATATAAATCAGATCTGATTCCTGATCAGCAGTAAGATGATCAGAGAAAGATTAGAACAGATTGATTGTACTGGATTAATAATGTTTTGGTAATCAGATATAGCTCCCCGAATGATTCCTGAAAAAGGCAGTACTTCGTATGATCAGATAGATAGATCAGAATCTCAGATAGATGTGTCAGAAACTCCGATGGAATTAAAATTGAAAGAGTTTCAGTTACTTCAGCCGTCGATTCTGAGTGGTATCGGGACGTCTGAAGAGTATGAGAACTGGTTTAATGACATAGAAATACGGTTCGATTTACTTGATTGCACAGATGAACAGAGAGTTAAACTGGTATTCCCTCAGTTACGAGAAGCTGCCAGAAGTTGGGGGATTACAACCAAAGGAGTACTAGAACTGAGAGGTTCCCGAGGATTTCAGGGAGTTGGATCATCTGGACATGGTGATCGAGGAACAGACCCAGGACACACTTGATGATATAGTGGCAGGTACTGTTCCTTTAGGATTATGGTGCATATGTATTGATCCTTGATTGGGTGACACTGATATATGCTTTACCTGTTGGTTCTGTATTAACTGCAGTATTGATTCTTTACCTTTTTGGGGAAAGAATTTGATATCAGTGATATTCTGTGATATATTGTATACTGCAGTAAGTTGAGAATGTGATCGAATTAGGATAAATTGTACTTGTATTGTCGGATGATGACAGCATGATTGATATTGATATATCGAACAAGTATAGAGCAATTATAGAGTCTTGCCAGGAGATGGTAAGATTCGGACCTGAAATTGCCAAGGAATGAATGATATACGGTAAGGGATTTCGATTTTGAATTCCTTGATATCCATATTATGTATGATTCGATGATTATCGAAAGGAATGGAATAATTCCTTATGTATTCAGTTGATGACTGAAGTTGAGCCTATCAGGGACTGAATTACCAGTAGCAGGAGAGTGGCTATAGTTGTCCTAGATCAGATTTACGGGTTTGATATCTATATCAGGGAGAGTGATTTCAGCCTTGATTCGATACCAGGTATTGGTTTTATTTTAGAATTTCTTATAAACTGATACTGATTTAATTGAAAGAATTGAAAAATCAGTTGAAAGAATTATTGTCTAAGAGTTAGAGTTACATTTGATTATATGTTCTCTGGAAAGTACTTCAGTTCCAATTATGGGTTGATGAATCCTGTGTTCAGCAATATTCTGAAGACATTATGCTCGTTTTATCTATGACATTTTGATATATTCGCAGCGTATGATTGAATTGAATATTCTGGGAATTGAGATTGTGGTATACAGAATTGTTCGGATATGAATCTCGATTGTAACAGATTTTATTCAGAGTCTATGATATCTGAAGATAGTATACTGACTGACGATAGCACAGTGAGACCGTGATCAGTGGCTGAGAATGATATTGAATATAACAGACTTTTCGAAATGTCAGAAATTGCGTTCTATGCAGCTCTTAGATCAGTATTGCGTATTGATATTCTGAATCTGATCTGATAGTGTTATCATTCTGAATCCGTGTTTAATACCGATTATTATGAACCGTTGAGCTTACACACAGTTCAGTCGAGTCAGAACTGATTTTGAAGAGTAAAGCGTTCAGAAGTTTGATCAGACTTTTTAGAATTTGATTTTGAAAGTCATAACAGAATACCAGGTAGGTATCTTTTTTTTTTATTTAAATTATTAGCTGATTTGTTTGTGTTAGATGTTCGAATTGGAAATGGCAGGTATTGTCAGATACACACAATAGTAGATTCAGTACTATTCTGGTTACAGAAAACGTGTGATAATTCGAATAGACCGTTTTGAAATAAACTGATGGAAATCAGTTATGGCAGTAATTGTATTGATTTCTAAATAGAAATGGGAGTACATTTCTATGGATTTTGCAATGACACTACTGCAATCTGGCCAAGATGGTGATTGTGATTGAACGATTGTTCACATCGATACATGTTATATGATACAGGAAGAGGCACAGATATGATCAGATGACTGAAAGGTATGTCATAAACGGGAATCAGATTGTATTGAATGCCAAGTGAATTATGTCAGACTGTGATTTTCGTTTGATATTTTTTATTTTTGGCTGAGTGCATGAGATGATATTTTATCTATGATTATAGATTGACGGATAGTCGGAGTGAACTATCCTGATACTGGAAGATATCCAGGAAATGTAAGGCTGGATTATAGCACTAGTTGACATGATTCATTGTCACTTGTGAATTATTGTACAATAATAGCTACTAGATGAGTATCGAAATAGCTTTAATCGCAGTATTGCACAGTGAGAACTGCAAATCTCCTTTGTATGGAAATGATATTGCGGGGAGGTCTGAGATTGGAATTGATAAGATTAGAGATCAGATGAATAAAATGGAATCAACGCAAATAAGTAGACTAAATATACCAACGTCGGATGATGACTGTTGGTATTTGAAGCCGAAGATGGAGTATGTCTTTGACAGGGATTAACAGATTTGATAACAGCTGATAGTAGTGAGTTGCTATGAGCTGTGGGTTGGTATATACAGATGTTGTATAGCCAGTATGGTGAGATTGAGATTTCAGAACAGATTCATTGAGATGAGTTCTGCTTTGAACTCTGTATACATTTCTTCTGAATCGATTGTTGCGAGTTCGAGGACGAACTCAGATCTAAGAGGGGGAGAAATATAAGGTCCGAGAAATTTATCGTGTTAATCCGAAATGATTTGACAATGGTTATTATAGTCGGACACGATTTGCCGCTAATTGACATGATTGAGGTTATACGGACTTGAATGAAGAAGCCGGGCGTCATTGCATTATGAGCCAAGAGTTCGGACAGAATTGGTGGCGCCCGAGCGGTAGAAAAGCACCGCTCGAGCGCCAATGGATAACAAGCGTGGTCCTGGACAGAAACTTCCGCGCTCGAGCGGTAGTTTCTTACCGCCCGAGCGCGAGTCATGCAAAATGTAGGATTGCCACTTGGGTTGTATGAGCGACGTGTGTATATATATATATATATGCATACAAACGTTAATTCAGAAAAAGGAAAAAGGAGAGAGAATCGTGAAGTTTGGAAATTGATGAACAATCCGTCCGTCTGATTTTGAATCCGATTTCAGTACCGAGTTCCTAACAACGTAGGCTACAACTGGACGTAAGTTTTGCTACGTTTTGACATGCTTTGAAATTAGACTATTGTCAGAATTGAATAGGATTCATATATGATGTTCTTGTCATGCTAGACATCATAGAAGCGAAGTCAGATTGAGAAACGACCGTTTATGTAATTGTTATGATTTTCTGAGTCGATGTGACTGAGAATTCATATCAGATATGTATTGTTATTGAGATTATGACTAGTATCGATATTGATTATGAGCTCTAGTATTATATCTGTGATGTTGGGATTGACGGGTTACTGAAATTGTATTGTCATACCGTCGAAACATCAATGAATTGATATTGATCAGACTCAGTATTGATTGTGATTATATCGTGATATTGTCGATATGAATTGGATTGTGTCTTGATTCGATATTAATCAGAACATGCTTTGAACTGAGCTGTATATTAACACAGTCTATTCGATATTGTGAATTCAGATTGACATGGACAGACATGAAATAGAGTCTTCGCCTTCGTCAGATTATGAAGACAAAGGTATAAATTAATGTTGTGTTGGGATTGCACAACTCGAGTAAGGTTTGACTCGAGTCTCCCTAAATCACATACTTAGTTTATTACATTGATTTTTGTAATTGTTGAGATTGATGTGTGTAGTCTATTGATTCATAGCTATTGCATGTGTTGACTGCTGATTCGTTAGTCATTGGCTGATTCGCTTATTTATTGACTGATTCGTCTATCTATCGACTGATTCGTCTAGCTATCGGCTGTTTCGCCTAGCTATTGGCTGATTCGCTTATTTATTGACTGATTCGTCTATAAATTGACTGATTCGTCTATCTATTGACTGATTCGTCTAGCTATCGGCTGTTTCGCCTAGCTATTGGCTGATTCGCTTAAATCTTGACTGAGTCGTCAATTCTGTGGCTGTTTCGCCCAAACATCGGGATCCCTAGGTTAGAGTTGAGTCGAGTCTGAAACGACGCGTTGTTTGAGTTGAGTTTGAGTCTGAGTGTGATTCATTGCTTGATATTGATTTATATTATTTGATGTTGATTATGTTCCTGATGATGGTACATGTTTAGAATAAGAGTTATTCTTGATATTGCTTCATGTTCTGATTTGATACATTTATGATTATTGCTTATATGCTTTTATATATGTTTTTATATGATTGCATGTTTACATTGTTTATACTGGGATTTATTCTCACCGGAGTTATCCGGCTGTTGTCTTGTCTGTATGTGTGCATGGAAACAGGTGGGACAGGTACAGGGTCACAGAGATGAGGACAGATCGAGATTAGAGTGGTGATACCGGACTTGGACTAGAGCTAGGGTTTAAACACTTGATAGTAGTTGTTGAACCTGAGTATGTATGATTGTATATTTTATCAATTTACACTTTTATACTGATATGTATAGGAGCTTGATTCCATTACCTTCCGCATTTTAAAAAAAAAATTTAAATTTAGACCCTGTTTATTATACTTGATTAATTAGTCCCAATCATGATTAAAAAGATGATTAGCGTCCGGGTCCCCACAACAGGTGGTATCAGAGCCTTAGGTTCCAGAACAGTAGGTTCTAGAGCTGTAGGTTCTGTAGACTGAGATAGAAGAGAATGAGCGGGGTAGGTTGAATTTTCTTCCTTGTATGTGATTGTTAGCATGAGATTTATTTTAATGTTGATTGACATTGTGTGCTAGCATGAGACTATGTGTTTCTGCTTTGAGATACATGTTTCCCTGATTATTTGATTTGAATGGGTATTATGTATTCTTGAATATAAATCAGATCTGATTCCTGATCAGCAGTAAGATGATCAGAGAAAGATTAGAACAGATTGATTGTACTGATTAATAATGTTTTGGTAATCAGATATAGCTCCCCGAATGATTCCTGAAAAAGGCAGTACTTCGTATGATCAGATAGATAGATCAGAATCTCAGATAGATGTGTCAGAAACTCCGATGGAATTAAAATTGAAAGAGTTTCAGTTACTTCAGCCGTCGATTCTGAGTGGTATCGGGACGTCTGAAGAGTATGAGAACTGGTTTAATGACATAGAAATACGGTTCGATTTACTTGATTGCACAGATGAACAGAGAGTTAAACTGGTATTCCCTCAGTTACGAGAAGCTGCCAGAAGTTGGGGGATTACAACCAAAGGAGTACTAGAACTGAGAGGTTCCCGAGGATTTCAGGGAGTTGGATCATCTGGACATGGTGATCGAGGAACAGACCCAGGACACACTTGATGATATAGTGGCAGGTACTGTTCCTTTAGGATTATGGTGCATATGTATTGATCCTTGATTGGGTGACACTGATATATGCTTTACCTGTTGGTTCTGTATTAACTGCAGTATTGATTCTTTACCTTTTTGGGGAAAGAATTTGATATCAGTGATATTCTGTGATATATTGT
>NW_027331439.1:0-23732 GCF_022965805.1 Primulina eburnea | reverse complement strand
CTCATGATTTCTTGAATTTGATGATGATGTGTTTGTTGAGTCTTTTGTTTTTGATGTTTTTCTCCATTGCAAAAATATCAATCTCATACTCATCGACAATGAGTGAAAGAAATCACGATCCTCGAACTTGGACGTATGTTTTTCCCTTTCCCTTACCATAAATTGAAGTAACTAGGAAAATACAGAAACAATTGACAATAAATCAAAACAAGATTAAGACTTGATATTTTGATACTTGAGAAAGAATCGAAAATTGGAAATTGAGAATTGAGAGATAATTATGAAAAAAGTGTAGGGGGTGAAGGTGGTATTTATAGAAAACAATTCGGCAAAGAAAAAAAAAAAAAAACTAACAATCGAGTCGATCGTTGCACAAACCACATTTTTTTGACCGTTGATCATCAACAACAAAAAAATCGAGGCCGCTATTTGACAGCTCGGGGGGACTATGAAAATAGTGGGCCTGCCTCTCGATAATCAGCTTCGGTATTTTTCCCTTCAATATGGCTCGCGTGCGTCAAACAGCTATTGATCTTTTGAATTTAAACTTTTTCGATGACCGTTTCCAATTACATTATTGTAGTAGCCCGAATGCCGAATGGGTAATTAACGGATTAATGGTGATTAATCATGATCGGAAGGTCCGAAGATGGTTCGGAAGCACCGAAGAGTTCGGCAGGTCCGAAGTGAGTTCGGTGGATCCGATCATTAGGTGTCAAGAGTTGATCGACACGTGGAGTTCGGACGTTCCGAAGTGTAGGTTCGGTGGATCCGATCATAAGGTGTCAAGAGCAGCTGGACACGTGCATGTTCGGACGGTCCGAAGTGTATGATCGGAGGATCCGATCATGAGCTGTCAAGAGCCAGTGGACACGTAGCGTTCGGACGTTCCGAAGTGGTGTTCGGAGGATCCGAACATGGCCTATAAATAGTGGTCGGATTTCCTCATTTTGACTCGCCAATTCAGAGAGTTCCATAGCATTTCAGTCGTTTCTGACAGGTTCTAGTCTTGTTCCGAGATTTGGGCACTAGCGGGGAGCTGCTGGTCTTGTAGCAGAGCTGTGCTCTAGTTGGGAGCTAGCGGCATCAGCGGGCTAGCGACGGACGAAGGTTTGGAATTTTATCAGTATTTATCTCAGGATTATCTAGTTAAGTCTGGTAGATAAGTTTAGTGATGGTTTTCACTTGATGAATAGGCTTGGATTAGACCTGTTGTCTGGTTGTTCCAGTGGATTAGGATTGCTGTGATAGAGGTACGAAAGTACTATCCGAGATATCCTGGTTGAGTATACATTCATATATGTGTTGCATGATTATGTGGTGCATTGATATATGTCATATGATGCATGCTATTATGTCACGTTTATTACTGCACGTTGCATTTCATGTTGAGCCGTATCTCCTTCGAGATAGCCTTTGCTGTTGAGCTGTATCTCTTTCGAGATAAGCTATATCTTGGGGCCGCTCAGCCCTGTCTTGTGGACGCATGGACCCGAGAGTACACAGTGGCCGACGGGTCGGGAGGGCTTCGGTGGTCCGGGACATTTTAGGTCCACGTCTGTCTTGTAGTGGATGCAGTGACCCAGAGGTTGGACCGCGCGGCACTATCCACTTGGCGCCTCTAGACTGAGCATTGTTGAGATCCTTTTGTGATTCCTGTTTCTTGACTACCCCGGTATATCATAGCATGTGCATTTCATATAGGTCTGTATACTCATACTTTTGTACTGGGCGTTCTTATCGCTCACGTCCTCGGTTTTGTTTATCTTGGACACCCCATTCCCTTGGGGCAGGTCTCAGGTTGGATGGTTCCGGAGGAGCAGGAGGAGGACGTTGAGTAGCCGGTTGGTTTAGTTTCGGTATCATTTGATTCGATATGGTTGTACCAGATATTCTTTACCTTATTTTGAGTTGTTCTAGAGTTCGTTTGGGTTGTATAACTATCATTTGTTAGTTGTTTCCGCTATTATCTCTGATTAGTAATTATTAAGTTAATTGCATGCTTAGTTTTCAATTAGTAGGTGATTCTGGAACGGGTCACTACATTTATGGTATCAGAGCATGCGTAGGATTTTGGGATAGATTTTGTTTTGGGATTTCCGTTGACCATTTTTCCCTATTCTATCTTGTAGCGATGGCTGACCATTTTGATGACGGGAGTAGTCAGGGGAGTGTAGGTCGATGGGGTGACCAAGATGATCTTAGGCGTCACCATGAGCATCGTCATCGTCGGGATGGTCCTAGGCGTTTCGATATGCATCGTTTCATGCAGATGGGGCCTAAGCCTTTAGTTGGCGGTGAGAGACTCCCGATGATGCGGAGGATTGGTTAGAGCGCATGGAGAGTTGTTCCGCGCATTCCAGTGCACCGATGAGCAGAAGATGGAGACCCTTAGTTTTCTTCTTGAGGGCCGTGCTCGCAGGTGGTGGCGATCGACTTCTGCGCCGATAGTTCAGTCTCAGGGTAGAGCGACTTGGGTCGATTTCCGTGCAGCGTTCATGCAGCTGTACTTTCCTCCAGCCCTTCGCCAGGCCAAGACGATTGAGCTCTTGAACCTGAAGCAGGGGAGTATGTCTGTTGATGAGTATCAGCAGAAATTCTTTGAGTTATTACCCTTCGCTCCTCATATCAGTGGCAGTTCTGAGGCCAAGTATGATCATTTCCTCCAGGGCCTTAATCAGGAGATCTTTGATCGAGTCACTGTCTGTGATAATCCTACTTCGTACGATGGGTTGGTGAACCGGTGTCGTCAAGCAGAGATCAGTCTCCAGCGTGGTAGGGCTATTCTTTCTTCTAGACCTCCGAGTACTTTGAGGCCTCGATCTCAGTCGTTCAAGAAATCTGGTTCGTCTTCTTCTGGATCTAGATCTCGATCTAGCAGTGTTTTCCGCTTTGGTAAGAAGAAGGAGTCTTGTGCGCATTGTGGGAAGAACCATCCATCGGAGCAATGCCGAGTAGCCGCAGGAGCTTGTTATCAGTGCGGAGAGATGGGGCATATTAAGAAGAATTGTCCTCAGTTGCGAGGTGGAGCAGGATCTGATTCTGGATCTCAGGCGACTGTTCAGCAGAGGAGGCAGGGTCAGGCAGTGGGTAGTTCGAATCTTCGACCTCGTGCCCAAGGTCAAGTTTTTGCGTTGACCAGGATCAGGCTGCAGACGAGACCGAGAGAGTCATAGCAGGTACTTTTTGTTTATGCGGTATTCCTGCTTTTGTTCTTATAGATACCGGAGCATCTCATTCATTCATTTCTGCACGATTCGTTAAACGTCATAAGTTACCGTATGTTTCTCTAGACGTCATTCTTCTGTTTCTACCCCGATGGGTCATTCGGTTTTAGCCAAGCGTCTAGTGATGGGTTGTCCTTTAGATTTTGAGGGTAACGAGTTGACTGCGAATCTTATGATTCTGGAGATGGAAGATTTTGATTGTATTTTGGGTATAGACATTTGACTACCTACCGAGCTACTGTGGATTGTTACCAGAAGCTTGTTCAGTTTCGTACGACTGAGAGCTCTAGTTGGTTTTTCTATGGTGAGGGAGCGCGACCTCCGATGCCAGTAGTATCTGCTCTGAAAGCCTGTCGTGCTTTAGAGGCGGGCGGGGAAGGCTACCTCATCTATGCAATTGATACGTCCACAGGTAGTGTTGGTATAGAGGATATTCCAGTGGTTTGTGAATTCCTGATGTATTTCCAGAAGAGATTCCTGGTTTTCCTCCGGTTAGAGAGGTGGAGTTTGGCATTGAGTTAATGCCAGGGACTGCACCGATTTCTCGTGCCCCCTATCGTCTGGCTCCGTCAGAGATGAGAGAGCTGAAGCAGCAATTGCAGGATCTTCTTGATAAGGGTTATATTCGCCCGAGTGTTTCGCCTTGGGGAGCTCCAGTCTTGTTTGTCAAGAAGAAGGATGGATCGATGCGGTTGTGCATTGATTATCGCCAGCTGAATCGGGTGACGATCAAAAACAAGTACCCATTACCCCGTATTGATGACTTGTTCGATCAGCTTCAGGGTACTTCTGTTTACTCCAAGATCGACTTGCGATCAGGTTATCATCAGATGAGAGTCAGAGATGATGATTTTCCAAGACTGCATTTCGTACTCGTTATGGGCATTACGAGTTTCTAGTTGCCATTCGGATTGACGAATGCGCCAGCGGTGTTCATGAATCTGATGAACCGAGTCTTCCGAGATTTTTCTGGATCAGTTTGTGGTGGTTTTCATTGACGATATCTTGATCTATTCTCATAGTGTGGAAGAGCATGTCCGGCACTTGAGGATTGTGTTGCAGATTCTTCGCGAGAAGCAATTGTATGCTAAGCTGAGTAAGTGCGAGTTCTGGATTGATCGTGTAGTATTCCTTGGTCATGTGATTTCCAAGGAAGGAATTTCTGTGGATCCCAGCAAGATTGAGGCAGTGCTAAATTGGTCACGACCTACGACGGTGGCTGAGATCCGTAGTTTCTAGGTCTAGCAGGGTATTATCGTCGCTTCATCGTGAATTTCTCCCAGGTAGCTAGACCTTTGACGCAACTTACTCGGAAGGATGTTCCATTGAGTGGTCATCTGAGTGCGAAGATAGTTTCAGAGAGCTTCGTCGACTTCTGACTTCTGCACCTGTTTTGGGCGTTACCGTCAGGATCTGATGGTTTCAGTGTTTACACCGATGCCTCTTCTCAAGGCTTAGGGTGTGTTGACGCAAAACGGTCATGTGATTGCTTATGCTTCCAGACAGCTGAAATCTCACGAGGAGAAGTATCCTACTCATGATCTAGAGTTGGCAGCTATTGTGTTCGCGCTGAAGATTTGGCGTCATTACTTGTACGGGGTTAAGTTTGAAATCTTTACTGATCATAAGAGTCTGAAATATCTGTTCACTCAGGCTGAGTTGAACATGAGGCAACGTCGTTGGATGGATTTTGCTGAAAGATTATGACTGCGAGATCAAGTACCATCCAGGATCTGCAAATCTCACAGCTGATGCTCTTAGTCGCAAAGTGAGAGTTTCTGCACTTCAGACCGTGCTACGATTAGTACTATTCAGGATTGTTGTTCGTTGGGATTTAATTTCAAACATCGGAAAGGTATGGAGAGCATTCGTGTTGCTACCATTTTATCTGAGCCAGCCTTGTTCGCTCGGATTCGAGATGCTCAGATGTCTGATCTCAAGACTCAGAGATTAGCTCGGTTAGCGGGTGGAGATAGCGGTTTCCATTATCAGTCTAATGGTCTTCTGTGTTTGTCTAATCGAGTTGTAGTACCAGAAGATGATAATTTGAGGGAGGAGATCTTATCTCATGCTCATCGAAGTAAGTTGAGTATTCATCCAGGAAGTAATAAGATGTATAAAGACTTGAGGACACGATTTTGGTGGAAAGGGATGAAGCGCAGTGTTTATCAGTTTGTTTCCAAGTGTCTTGTTTGTCAACAGGTTAAGGCAGAGCACCGTCGACCTGGAGGATTATTGTTGAATCTACCTATTCCTGAATGGAAGTGGGAGCATATCGCGATGGATTTCATTACTCACTTGCCATTATCGTCGAGGAATAGTGACGCTATTTGGGTAGTGGTGGATCGACTCACCAAGTCTGCTCATTTTCTGTCTTATAACCGGGATTTCACTTTCGATCGTATGGCTCGATTGTACATTCAGGAGATTGTACGTTTGCATGGAGTGCCTGTCAGTATTGTCAGTGACAGAGATCCTCGTTTTAACCTCACGGTTTTGGGGTAGTTTCCAGTCAGCTTTGGGTACTACACTGAGTCTGAGTACTGCTTATCATCCGGAGACTGACGGTCAGTCAGAGAGGACTATCCGTACGCTTGAGGATATGTTGCGAGCCGTGTTATGGATTTCGGACCCGCTTGGCAGGATCATTTGCCTTTGATTGAGTTCGCGTACAACAACAGCTACCATCGTAGTATTGGTATGGCACCATTGAGGCGTTGTATGGGCGACGTTGTCGTACTCCTTTATTCTGGGACGAAGTTGGTGAACGACATGTTGAGGGACCGGAGTTAGTCCAGCAGGCTATTGATAAAGTTGCAGTAATCAAGAAGAGGATTAAGATTGCCCAGGATCGACAGGCTAGTTATGCGAACACCAAGCGGCGACCTCTTTATTTCCAGCCAGGTGAGAAAGTGTTTCTCCGAGTTTCGCCTTTTCGCAGGATTTTGAGATTTAGTCTCAAGGGTAAGCTATCTCCGAGATTCATTGGTCCTTTTGAGATTCTAGAATGTGTGGGAGATTTAGCTTACAGGTTAGCATTACCTCCGTCCGTATTTGTCCGGTATTCATGATGTGTTCCACGTATCTTTGTTGAGACGATACGTAGCAGATGAGTCTCACATCTTGCATCCCTCTGAAGTTCACTTGAATCAGATTTGTCTTACGTGGAGCGACCAGTTCAGATTCTCGATCGCAAAGACAAGGTGTTGCGGAATAAGATCATTCCTCTTGTTTTAGTACAGTGGCAGCGCAGAGGCACTGAAGAAGCCACTTGGGAGGTAGAGAGTCGTATGCGTTCAGAACATCCAGAGCTCTTTTGAGTTTTGCTTTGTATATGTTTTGTTTTTCAATTGTAATCGAGATATCAGTTGTATTCAACAACAATTGAGATATAAGCGATGTTGTTATTTCGTTTTGTTCATTCTCTAAGCCTGATTTCGAGGACGAAATCTTTTAAGGGGGGGAGAATGTAGTAGCCCGAATGCCGAATTGGGTAATTAACGGATTAATGGTGATTAATCATGATCGGAAGGTCCGAAGATGGTTCGGAAGCACCGAAGAGTTCGGCAGGTCCGAAGTGAGTTCGGTGGATCCGATCATTAGGTGTCAAGAGTTGATCGACACGTGGGAGTTCGGACGTTCCGAAGTGTAGGTCGGTGGATCCGATCATAAGGTGTCAAGAGCAGCTGGACACGTGCATGTTCGGACGGTCCAAGTGTATGATCGGAGGATCCGATCATGAGCTGTCAAGAGCCAGTGGACACGTAGCGTTCGGACGTTCCGAAGTGGTGTTCGGAGGATCCGAACATGGCCTATAAATAGTGGTCGGATTTCCTCATTTTGACTCGCCAATTCAGAGAGTTCCATAGCATTTCAGTCGTTTCTGACAGGTTCTAGTCTTGTTCCGAGATTTGGGCACTAGCGGGGAGCTGCTGGTCTTGTAGCAGAGCTGTGCTCTAGTTGGGAGCTAGCGGCATCAGCGGGCTAGCGACGGACGAAGGTTTGGAATTTTTCAGTATTTATCTCAGGATTATCTAGTTAAGTCTGGTAGATAAGTTTAGTGATGGTTTTCACTTGATGAATAGGCTTGGATTAGACCTGTTGTCTGGTTGTTCCAGTGGATTAGGATTGCTGTGATAGAGGTACGAAAGTACTATCCGAGATATCCTGGTTGAGTATACATTCATATATGTGTTGCATGATTATGTGGTGCATTGATATATGTCATATGATGCATGCTATTATGTCACGTTTATTACTGCACGTTGCATTTCATGTTGAGCCGTATCTCCTTCGAGATAGCCTTTGCTGTTGAGCTGTATCTCTTTTCGAGATAAGCTATATCTTGGGGCCGCTCAGCCCTGTCTTGTGGACGCATGGACACCGAGAGTACACAGTGGCCGACGGGTCGGGAGGGCTTCGGTGGTCCGGGACATTTTAGGTCCACGTCTGTCTTGTAGTGGATGCAGTGACCCAGAGGTTGGACCGCGCGGCACTATCCACTTGGCGCCTCTAGACTGAGCATTGTTGAGATCCTTTTGTGATTCCTGTTTCTTGACTACCCCGGTATCATGATCATAGCATGTGCATTTCATATAGGTCTGTATACTCATACTTTTGTACTGGGCGTTCTTATCGCTCACGTCCTCGGTTTTGTTTATCTTGGACACCCATTCCCTTGGGGCAGGTCTCAGGTTGGATGGTTCCGGAGGAGCAGGAGGAGGACGTTGAGTAGCCGGTTGGTTTAGTTTCGGTATCATTTGATTCGATATGGTTGTACCAGATATTCTTTACCTTATTTTGAGTTGTTCTAGAGTTCGTTTGGGTTGTATAACTATCATTTGTTAGTTGTTTCCGCTATTATCTCTGATTAGTAATTATTAAGTTAATTGCATGCTTAGTTTTCAATTAGTAGGTGATTCTGGAACGGGTCACTACATTTATATCAAATTATCTATTTTTTTTTGGATTGACTAAATTCAAATGAATCTCGAATCCGTTGCATATCAACAATTTAAGTATTTTTAATAGTAATCATGATAAATTCATCAGACATCCCAAATTTATAAAATTTGGAGTTGGTATACCGTCTCATGAATTATATTCGTGAGACAGGTAAACCTGATTCATACATACCGTATAAATAATATTTGTCATAAAATAATATTTTTTTCATGAGTTGAGCTAAGTCAGATATTCATCTCATAAATTGATCTGTGAAAAGATCTTATAAGAGTTTTTGCATAAAATCCGAGAACAATCTTTAAAAAAATTGTATAAACCTTTTTATGGGAGCCATGATCATCACACACTTTCTACAAATAAATAAAATTTTGAAATAATAAATTAAATTCAAAGCAGTACAGTGAGTATCCGAACAAGCGGGCTTTTGGGCTTTTTCTAACAGGTTTAAGCCCAAACATCGAGGAACAAACGAACGGAGCATAGTATGAATCACACATTTAACACTCATTATTAATCCATAAATAATCGATACTAGGAATTTACAATGTGTATGAACTAAATATTAATAATTATTTTTTTCGAGAAAGTAGTTGAAATACATAGTTTGAACAATGATATAATTTTAAAAAAAATTATTATTATATTTTTTATCACAACATATGGGACGGGGGTTGCTCATATCAAATTTAACTAAAATTCTTGTGAAATCGTTTAACAAGTTAATTTTATGAGACGGATCACCGGTATAACCAATTCGTGAAAAAATAGTTTCTATGTCAATGTATTAATTTTCAGGATAGACATGTGTCATTGATTTATCTCATGGATATAAATCTTTGAAATCATCTCATAAGATATTTACTCATCAAAGTTTGGACCCTGACCAATTGCTCGTCATATCTATATATATATATATATATATATATATATATATATATATATATATATAAATTTTCTTTTACAGATTGTGTCGGTTTTTTTTAACGGGAAATTGACCTTCAGTCCCTAGTCATCGATTTTTTTTGTGTTCAGTCTCTGGGTATCTTTTTGGTACCACATTTCCACATGAAGTATATCACATTTTGTATGACATAGTACCACAATTTTGTAGATAGAGAGTGAACCCAAAAAATGTTTTGATTGAGAATTTTTTACCAACTTCCCCTCAAAACATATATAAAATATTGAATTACAAAAATCTATTTACTAACATGGACCACCTAAGTATAGGTGTCTCAGTCAAACTATATATTTTTATTATCAAAGTACATGTGGGGGAAGCTTAATGTCCACGTGCGGACCATGTACATGATTGTCAAAAGGAACAATCAAACAGTGAGAGGCATTAAATATCGTGTTTATCCACATGATAGAGTGATACTTTATTATAATATGAATTATTGGGTTATATATATATATATATATATTGCTACTTTTGATAATTGATTGAAGTTGTGTTCTAGAATTTGTTTGTATATTTTTAAATTTGAGAAATATAAAACGTATTTAGAAAATATTAGGATTATTATTGTGTGAAAATTCTAACAAGTTTAACAAGTGAATATGTTAGACTGTCAAAAAATATTATGATTATTCAGCATAGTAATACACAAGAATAATGTTGTAGGATCGAATGCTTACCGCTTTAAAAAAGCTATAGCTAGTGGAATGGTGCAACTCAATTTTTTTAAACCGCACAGCAGCACACACCATGGTTCGATCGCTCTACCAAGCAAGGACAATTATTGCACTCAACAATCTCCCTCCCAATAATTGCACTCCTTTCAATCAATGGGAATCGAACCCATGACCTTGGCTCTGATACCAATCGTAGGACCGAACGCTTGCCGCTTTACCAAAAGCTAAAACCGAGCGCTTGCCGCTTTACCAAAGCTATAGCTAGTGGTAATGGTGCAACTCAAATCTTTTAAATCGCACAGCAGCTCAAGCACCATGATTCGATCGCTCTACCAAGCAAGGACAATTATTGCACCCAACAATCTCCCTCCCAATAATTGCACTCCTTGTAATCAATGGGAATCGAACCCATGACCTTGGCTCTGATACCAATTGTAGGACCGAGCTTACCGCTTTACCAAAAGCTATAGCTAGTGGTAATGGTGCAACTCAAATCTTTTAAACCGCACAGCAGCACAAGCACCATGGTTCGATCGCTCTACTAAGCAAGGACAATTATTGCACCCAACAAATGTTCTTTTGTGGAAAAAAAGTAAAGAAAGAACAATACGAGTGCAATGATATTCAGAAAATTTTGATACAAAAGTGTTTTTTTTATGTTCATGTATCTAAGGATATCAATCAGTAGGGATATATTTTTTCAACAAAGTGGTGTCTTTCATTCAAAAATCAGATGAAAACAATCAAGAGAAACCATTTGGATGTAATTAAAGAATCATGGAAACTCGTAAATATTTGTCAATCAATGCCTCTAAACACAATGTTTTCAAAACCGGACCGGACCGGCCGGTTGGACCGGTTCAAACCGCGAACCGGTCTCCAGACCGGTCCGGACATAAATAAAAACCCGGAAAACAGGTTTAACCGGAAAAAACCGGTTAAAACCCGGTTCAACCGGGAAAACCGGAAACCGGCCGGTCTTCAGGAATCGGCCGGGTCTGTGAAATTATAAAAAAAATTGCCCAGAGATCGGCGACGGTTATTTCAAAATCCGTCGCTATATAGCAACGGTTAAGAATAACTGTCGCTATTTAGCGACGGTTTTTTTCAAACCGTCGCTCTGTAGCGACGGTTTTTTTCAAACCGTCGCTAAATAGCGACAGTGGACACTTAAACTTGGTCATCACTATTTGGTTACATGTTATGTGTAATTTGGATTTTTGAATTTGAAAGTGATGTTTATTTTGATATTTGTTGTAATTTTCATTTTAAAAATTAAATAAAAACTATAAAAATATAAATAATCAATATTTTACTATTTTATTTATTATATAAAATAAATAAAATATTAATTTTATTGATCCGCGGTCGAACCGGTTGAACCGGTTGAACCATTTTTTAAGGCTTGACCGGTTCGATTAACGGTCCGGTTATAAAACACTGTCTAAACATTTAATCGCCACTTTATGAGCTACTAGACGTTTCCCTCGCGACATTGGAAAGAGATTAATTTTTCCAATCTTACGCATGGAACAATCTTTTGAGTTTTTATTCATTTTTTTTGTTTAGTTTAATTTCAATCACTAAATCTTAAACATTTTAACAATCCCTCACATTAATGAAATTAACACATGAATACATCCGATGTCGAAAGAAAGCACACAACGAAAAAATTAACGAACTATGATTGGTTTTTTTTTTGCTTTAGACCTTATTTAGCAGAGTACTATCAGATTTTTAGGCCACTAAGTGAAATTGATGTCTTAAAATTATTGGCGGCGGTTATGTAAAACCAGACAACAATACCTACACAATAACTTCCCTACCATTTCCATTTAGTTCTTTATCGGTTGTGCATGTTTTAGCAATGGAACACTTCTTGTATTCATAAATATTTTGTTGAGGTGACCCATCCTTACACTTAAATAAGTGGTATTATTTTACGAGTATCCTACCACACTTCTCCTTTTATAAGATAAAGATACCGTTAAAAGTTCAATAGTTAATCTCACTGTATTGGTAGGCAACAACTTGATCTTTATTAATACTTTCGTAAGAGGATCCGCCAAGTTATCATTTGATTTAACATAACTAATAGAGATTACTCCATTTGAGATCAATTGTCACAGTGTGTTATGTTTTCAATGAATAGTTCGAGATTTACCATTGTACATGTAATTTTATGCCTTTGAAATTGTCGTCCGACAATCGCAATCTATCATTATTGCATACACTAGACTTGTCCAACATAGAATATCCTCTAGAAGTAGTGAAGTCATTCTGCTTCTTCTGTGGTTTAACTAATGCTATAAATTCAAATTCTATTGTGAATCTAGAGATGCAGGTTTGTTTCGATGACCTCCAAGATTGCGCCACCACCAATGCTAAAAGCATAGTCACTAGTGGAATTGAAGTCAATTAGTGTAGTTATATCTTTCTAGCTGTGGGGACCCAGACGCTAATCATGTTCTTAATCATCATTGGGACTAATTAAAACAATTATAATAAACAGGGTCTAAATTTTTTTTAAAAAATAATGCGGAACGTAGTGACATAAAACATATACATCTCAGTATATAAAAGTACTAGTCCTGTACCACATACATTTATTCAACTAAGGTTTAACATTTAATGTCAAGTGTCCAAACCCTATCTCTAATCCAAGTCCGGAGCCTCCACTCAAATCACGATCTCTCCTCATCTCCTGGACCCTGAACCTGTCCCACCTGTTGTCAAGTACACATATAAACAAGACAACAGCCGGATAATTCCGGTGATAATATAATCCCAGTATAAATCAACGAAACATGCAATCATATGATAAACATAAAAGCATGGACAGATAACAACAATATATATCAAAAGCTGAAACATAATCAATATCAAACTGTCGACAATGCTCGTGACTCCACGACTCAGACTAGACTCAATCCTAGCCTAGGGATCCCGGTTTCCAGACATTGGCATTCCATATCGACCAACAGTAATAGAAAAGACTCCAGTTCTATCCACGTCGATATAGCATCGATCACCAGTAATAGAAGAAGCTCTGTTTCTATCCACATCGGTATAGTATCGATCACCAGTAATAGAAAAACTCCGATTCTATCCACATCGATATGACATCGATCAACAGTAATAGAAGAAGTTATAATTCTATCCACATCGATACAGTACCGATCACCAGTAATAGAAGGAGCTATAATTCTATCCACATCGATAGCCAATTATCCGGTGACTGACTATGGCACTACCGCCAATACACTATCTCATGACATCGTGCAATGTGCCCGTGGCGATCCCACCACTATTAGACACTTCTGTCATAAGATTACTCGACTAATACCTGCTGTCTATATATCAAGAGAACAAGTAATCGGATACCTGCTATCTATATATCAAGAAAACAAGTATATCAATCAAATACATGCAAATATCAATGCAATAAAATAAAGTATGTGATTTAGGAAAACTCAAGTCTAAACCGACTCAAGTCGATCTCCTAATACACATTGATTTATACCTTTCGTTTGCAGTTTCGGTCTGAAGCAATATCGGTTCTGAACTCAAGACTGTCTCTGTAAATCTGAAACGATATATCGAGAATCATAATATCAATATTCCATTTTCAATTTAACACTGAATCTGATTAATCTGGATTTAATTCTAATCAACGGTATAACGGTACAATTTCAATATCCCCGTCAATACAACACCACCAGATAACAGTTACAATCCATAACCAATATCCAATACAATTTTAATCCAATCACGATTCAAATCTGTCCAGTATAATCAATATATCCTAAAAATTTATAGCAATTCCATAATCAGTCCGTTTTTAAATCTGACTTCGATTCTATGATGTCTAACATGTCCAGAACATCATATATGAATTTCATTCAATTCTGACAATATCATAATTTCAATGAAGGGGATCGGTTACGGTGACCGGAAGCGCAACGGAAGTTTAAAAATCAAATTTTTAATTAAAATTTTCGGCCACCTCTACTCTATTGTGTAGCAAATACAACAACAACAATAATGTCATACATAGGGTGTTTAGAAGTTTTACCTATCAATCACAAGGATTGATGGATGGCTCCAACTTTGTTGTTAAACAACAAAGCTCTTGAATGGATGAAGAAATCTACAAGCTTCCTCCTACCTTGAATCTTTCCTTCAAATTAAGCCCACCACCAACTAGGTAGATCCCCTCATATTTTGCACTAGAAAAATGAGGATTTTTCAAAGAGAAGTGTGTTTTTTCTCAACAATTGAAGAACAAAAAATGGAGAGAAAATGGAGAGAAAGGGAATTTCGGCCATTGCATGTGTGGAGAGAAGGGAGACTTTCTTGGTTGTGCAAAAGTTGATCAAAAAGTTGCATGCCATGCCTTGAAAACTCAAAAAGTAGTCTCCCAACCTTTCACCTCCCATGCATGCATATTATATGGTTTTTAATCAAATTAAAAACCATGGACTAAATTTAATTATCTCAAACATATTTGAGACTAATTAAACATTACTTGAATTTACCCAAGTCCCACTAGTTAAATAATTATTTAATTGAGCTCTACAAGACTCAATATAATTTAATTAATTCAACACTTGAATTAATTTAATTATTTGGACTCTACTAGGTCCACTAGTGTTTAATTAATTCAACACTTGAATTAATTTAATTTAGTCCATAATAATGTTTATGAAAATCACAATTTTCAAATACATTATTCACTTGGCCAAATTTTAATTTAGGAACACTTCCATAAATTAAAATTTACATTTCTCTCATAGAAGTCATACTTCTATTTTTCTTTACACTTATAAACTCATTTATAAGTCGTTCAACACATTGAACTATTTTCTCCTTTATAGAAGTCATACTTCTAATTTTCCTTACGCTTATAAACTCCTTTATAAGCCGTTCAACACATTGAACTATTTTTACTTCTCACGGGATCTAGAAAGCTAGTACTTGTGTGGCCCTCAATGGTTCATTGATACAACTAGCCGTGGGTTCACATCTCCATGTGATTCGGACTAAACATGTCCTTATATGAGCATACCCCAATTGCTCCATTCTTACTTATCAACTCCTTGATAATAAGAACGTCAGAACTCAAGTCTGATAGTACCCAACCAATCATGTTAAACGCCTAGCAGCATCGCTTACATGATTCCCTAGGTATCAAATGATAGTGCCTGCAAGAACCATTCAATTATGGTTAGCGTACAGTACGGTCCCTTCAACTCATATATCCCGATCGATTCGACAACCATTGGTTTATCGAGAGTTGTCAATGAATCGATACTATGTGTCATGTCGTAGTTGCATCGATGGTGTAATCTATGAAACCCCTTTCATAATTACACCATACTCTGGCCAGAGATTTCAACCTACATACACATGATAACACATAGGATATCCATACCCGAAGGTAAGCGGTGAATCCCCGACTACAATGCATCGACTCCTATGTGTTTCGACAGAACACCCAACCTTGCCACCTGATGACCCCATGAGAGTCGGTAAACAAGTCAAAGTGTAATTCTAGCACATAGAGTCTCAATGTTGTCCCGGGTCATAAGGACTAATTCTGTACAACCATAAACCAGGACTTTCCACTCGATAAGTGAGAACCACTTGGAAAGTCCTTTTATGGAGGGTTGTTCAGTGCACTCTACAAGGAGCACCTATCTGCATGTTCGGACATCACAATGTCCCCTACCAATGAAACATGGTACTCACATCGCAGATACTAGTCTCTAACTCGAGCGGCCTATATCCTTCTTAGTGGCGGCTGAATCGACTAGGAACCGTTTAGAATATACAGTATTACAAATATGAGTTTCATGATACTCATCATATGAGCATCTCATATTCTTTCTACTATTTGTATATTCAAGGGCTTTATCTATGCAACTAGCATGGGTATACAGATAAAGATGTGCCAAAATAATAATTTCAAATATTATAAAATAAAGATTGCTTATACATAGAGTTTCATTGTGAACACTCGGCCAACACTTGGCTCGACGGGCACCTACTCTAACAATCTCCCACTTGCACTAGAGCCAACTACCCATATGCTTTAAACCCATTGATTCGCGATGCTTGTCGAATAATGGTCCAGGTAAAGGCTTAGCTAGTGGATCAACAACATTATCTGCGGAGCCGACTGTCAAAGACACTTCTCTCTTTCCACAATCTCTCCGAGGATGTGGTACTTTCTCAATACTAGTTTGGATTTCTGATGAGACCTTGGCTCCTTTGCTTGAGCTAAGCTCCCGTGTTGTCACACAACACCGGGATAGGAGCAACTCCATTAGGAATGACGTCCAACTCTTGGACGAAATTCCTTATCCAAACAGCCTCCCTTGCTGCATCTGATGCAGCAATGTATTCGGCCTCTGTGCTGGAATCCGTAGTATTGTCTTGCTTGGAACTCTTCCAAGAGACAGCAGCACCATTGAGCATGAATACAAACCAGAGGTTGACTTCGAGTCATCTCGATATCGCTTTGGAAGCTAGAGTCGGTATAGCCTTCCAATTTTAGTTCTCCACCCCATAGACCAAGAACAATTTATTGGTCCTTCTCAACTACTTGAGGATGTCTTTCACAGCTTTCCAGTGTGGAAGACCAGGGTTCGATTGATATCTACTCACTAACTTAGTGCGAAAGCCACGTCAGGACGTGTAGATATCATCCCATACATGATGCTACCAATCGAAGCATACGGAATGCTGTCATCGCCACTATCTCTGCATCAGTCTTGGGAGACAGACTTGGATAGGGACACGCCATGACACATTGGTAGATGTCCCTCTTGGACTCATCCATCGAGAACCGCTTCACGATGGTATCAATGTATGTGGACTGGGTGAGACCAAGCAATCTTTTCGATCTATCTCTATAGATCTGTATCCCAATACAAAAGATGCTTCACCCAAGTCCTGCATCGAGAACTTACTCGCTAACCATATCTTAGTTGATTGCAACATTCCTACATCATTCCCAATGAGTAGAATGTCATCAACATAAACACCAGGAATGTCACAACACTCCCACTGACCTTCTTATACACATAGGGTTCCTCAGGATTCTTAGTAAATCAAACTCTTTGATTGTACTATCGAATCTGAGGTTCCAACTCCTAGATGCCTGCTTTAGACCATAAATAGATCTCTGAAGTTTGCATACCATATGCTCACTTCCGATAGATGTAAACCCTTCAGGTTTGAGACATGTAAATCACTTTCTTAAATCCCCATTAAGAAAGGCTGTCTTGACATCCATCTGCCATATCTCATAGTCATACCATGCAGCTATGGCTAGCAAATCCTTATGGACTTGAACATTGCAACTGGGAAAAGGTTTCCTCAAAGTCAACTCCTTGTCTTTGAGTATATCCTTTTGCCACCAATCGCGCCTTGAAGGTCAATACCTTCCCATCCGCCCCAAGTCCCTATGGGAACCTTCCCTCAGGTGGATCCATAAGATCCACACTTGGTTCGAATGCATGGAATTCATCTCAGATTCCATTGCTTCAAGCCACTTGGATGAATCGGCATCAGATAACGCTTCCTTGAAGGTCCTTGGATCACATCCATGGTTAGGCTCATCATGGCCCTCTTCAAGAAGCACCATACCTCATAGGTGGTCTCGAGACTTCTCGGATCTTCTAGGAGCTTGTATCTCCTCTCTTGGCTCTTCGGGTGTGGGTTCTATAATTGTGGGTGTCTCTCGAACCTCTTCGAGTTCTATCATCTCCCTTTTTATCCAATAGAAATTCCTTTTCCAAAAAGGTTGCATTCCTAGAAACAAACACTTTGTTTCTTGGGGATGATAGAAATATATCCAACTTAATTCCTTGGATATCCCACAAAGTAACATAAAATGGATCGACTATCCAATTTATCTCCCACTACCTGCTTCATAAGCAGGGCTCCCCATATTCTAAGATAAGAATATTTGGGAGGCTTACCCATCCATATCTCATATGGTGTATGCCTTTGAATGGACATTTAGTGGAATATCTTTTAATTTTAAGTTATAGAGATCGTTTTCAAGTTCTCAAGTACCAATTAAACATTCATTCTTGTAAATGTTGCAAACACCTTTGCTAAATAAACAAGAATATCCATTTTATCACAATAGAAATGGAAACAATGTTTTTCACAAAAGGTACAAACAAAACATCTCTTAAAATTAACTTAAAATCATTGTTCAACAATAAGTAAACATTTCTTAAGCCTTGGCAGCAACTCTTGCTCCATTGCCCATTCAAGAAGGTCACACCTTCCTTAAGCTTCCTACTTCTTCCCATCACCTGTAACCCATTACAGAGATGTGAGTCACAACCGGTATCTAATACCCAAGAAGTAGAGTTAATTGAAATGTTTACTTCAATTTAGAACATACCGTTTCCAGAACTTTCTGGGCAAGATATTCTTGCAATTTCGCCTCCAATGTCCAGGCTTCTTGCAGTGATGACAAACATCACTAGTCTTGTCAGCCTTAACTGGTGTGGCTGCCACAACGGGATTCGGAGATTGCCTCAACAAGGGCACGTTCTTCTTGGGACGTTGGAAAGAACGCTTCTTTCCCTTCCCATGTGGATCAATCTTCGTACCAGATGAAGAACCCACATAAAGAACCAACTTCTCTTTCTTGATGGTGGATTCAAACGTAACAAGCATATTCACCAACTCCTCAAGGGTCGGTCCATCTTGTTCATGTTGAAGTTCACCACAAAAGGATCAAATGAGCTAGGCAGCGATAACAGCAACACGTCGGTGGTCAACTCCGAAGGCAAGATCAGATCCATGCCAACGAGCTTGTCCACGAGCCCGATCACCTTTAGGCCATGCTCATGGACCGAGGCCCCATCTCGCATGCGCAAAGTGATCAGCTCCTTGACGGTAGCATGCCTAAGAGGACGTTTGCTCACCAAAGAGCTCTTGAGGTGCAAATGAATGTCAGCAGCACTCTTTGCACCCTCAAAACGCCTCTGCAGCTCATCATTCATAGAAGTCAGCATATAACACCTGGCTATCAAGTCATGGTCACACCATTCCTTGTAAGCCTGCAATTCCTCAGGATTGCAGTCAGTCGGAGCCTCAACAGGGGGCGACTCAGTCAGTGTATATGCTACCCTTTCCGAATTCAAGACGATTTTAGGTTTCTTAGCCAAGTGAGGTAATTAGGTCCAGTTAATATGTGTTTGTCGAGTATTACGATATCGGATTGCGAATCGAAGACATTGTCAATTTGTACTGAAAAGTAAAAACAGATAAATGTTGATGACTATTTTAAAATATTTAGTAAGATATGAAGTTTGGACTTTTACTTCATAAATATTTGCTCCCACTGTTTTGACATCTTTCACTACCCTCTAGTGAAAACGGGAAACTCCTTTCCTCAGTAGGTACGTAAGGTCCAATTAGCGAATTATGATCCCGAATAATATCAGCCAATCACAATTCCTAAAAGGTAGTTCCAATTGCATCACAATGCAAACTCCTCTAACGTAAACTTTTGTCTCACGTTTGATTAGGACCCAATAATATGACGTCGTTCATCTTACGTGTCAAGCCTACCCATCGATGTTGAACCTTAATGGACAGGTCGCCATGAGTTCCCCTCAATAATACTGAGCCGAAGTCATGGGGAGTTCCACGTAGTTCACATCACTCATGTCAATGGATGTCACAGCTTTCCGGCACCCAGGGCCCCCCAATAATATGAGCCGAGCCCCGAGTACGGGTAGCGTTCATCATGCACCCATTGTCGAATGGAAAGACAAGGAAATTATAAAACCAATTATAATTCCCCTTTTCGGGCTTGATATTAATTTTGAATCTTATTCAAAATGAAGGGTTTTTAATTTTGAAAGGTCTCATCATTAATTTTATTTTAAAAGCTCGCCATGTTTGATCGTATGTTTGCGGGATTCATGCAACTTTGGTTATTATCATAATAATAACGCACATACTCATTATTTATAACATATCATGCATATATTATAAACAGTAAACAAACAAGGATGATCAATCGCCCCAATACTAACGGACCGTGTGAGCTAAACACGGGCCTAGGTCCAATCCTAGGGAAATGCACGGGATGCAAATGCAACTATTACATAAGCTTCCAATATTTACATGTCTTCGATCTTCATAATCATCATGGCCACCATCTTCCAATCTTGATCATCCACTATACTAATATTTACAAATAAATATCCATGGCAAATAGGGATACAATCTCATGGGGTGGGAACGGGCCATAAACCAAGCCCACTTTATAAATTGATAATTATTACAATCATTCAACACAAAATATCCTAGCATACACCTAGCAAATTGGGCTTGGGCTTTTGATCATCCTTCATGCATAATATCACATATCATACACCATCAATTAATTATCACAATAATTAATTGATCCAATATTATATCTCTTGATCCAATCACTAACCTGCCACGATTATAAACTAAAGTAAAAGTATACAAACCCTTGTCTACTTTCAAATTAATTTATTTATAACCGAATTTCTTGTAAATCACCATTTACTATAAATAATTAAAGTCCAACTTAAATTATTTATTTCATGAGAAAATATTTGCAACTTTTGTAATTTTAAACTTAAGGGCCCAAAAACTCATTTTTCACCAAAAACATTTTGGCCCATTTAAAATTCACAAACATGTTAGCCATCCAATGGCCCAACAACTCAAGGCCCATGACACTTTGATATTCCAAAACACTTTTGGAAACCCTAGCCGTCATCGCCGTCGCCGGAGCTCCGTCGCCGGATTCCGGCCAACTTCCAAAAATTTTTTTTTTTTTATTAAAATGGGGCTGTTCGGGCAGCCCCTCGGGCAGCCCAGCTGCCCGAAATGGGCAGCAACATGCTGCCCAAAAACCCCCAAAACGGCCTTGAGTTGCAAAATTCATGCGGTTAGAAATCGATCTCAACATAATACTTGTATTGCTACACAAAATCGTAACCATAGCTCGGATACCACTTGAAAGGGATCGGTTACGGTGACCGGAAGCGCAACGGAAGTTAAAAATCAATTTATTAAAAATTTCGGCCACCTATGTGTAGCAAATACAATAAACAAAAATGATTCATAGGTGTTTAGAAATGTACCTATCAATCCAAAGATTGATGATGGCTCCAACTAGTGTGTAAACAACAGCTCTAATGAAAGACAATCTACAAGCTTCCTTTGACCCTTCAAATATAGCCCACCACCAACTAGGTAGATCCCCTAATTTTGCACTAGAAAAATAGAGGATTTTTCAAAGAGAAGTGTATTTCTTCAACAATTGAAGAACAAAATGAGAGAAAAATGGAGAGAAAAGGAGAAGTTTCGGCCATAGCATGAAGAATGGGGAAGGAGACTTGTCTTGGTTGAAAAAGTTGTAATTCATGCCATGCCTTGATATTAAAAAGTAGTCTCCAACCTTCACCTCCCATGCATGCATATATATATGGTTTTTAACAAATTAAAAACCATGGACTAAATTTAATTATCTCAAACATATTTGAGACTAATTAAACATTACTTGAATTTACCCAAGTCCCACTAGTTAAATAATTATTTAATTGAGCTCTACAAGACTCAATATATTTAATTAATTCAACACTTGAATTAATTTAATTATTTGGACTCTACTAGGTCCACTAGTGTTTAATTAATTCAACACTTGAATTAATTTAATTTAGTCCATAATAATGTTTATGAAAATCACAATTTTCAAATACATTATTCACTTGGCCAAATTTTAATTTAGGAACACTTCCATAAATTAAAATTTACATTTCTCTCATAGAAGTCATACTTCTATTTTTCTTTACACTTATAAACTCATTTATAAGTCGTTCAACACATTGAACTATTTTCTCCTTTATAGAAGTCATACTTCTAATTTTCCTTACGCTTATAAACTCCTTTATAAGCCGTTCAACACATTGAACTATTTTTACTTCTCAACGGGATCTAGAAAGCTAGTACTTGTGTGGCCCTCAATGGTTCATTGATACAACTAGCCGTGGGTTCACATCTCCATGTGATTCGGACTAAACATGTCCTTATATGAGCATACCCCAATTGCTCCATTCTTACTTATCAACCCTTGATAACAAGAACGTCAGAACTCAAGTCTGATAGTACCCAACCAATCATGTTAAACGCCTAGCAGCATCGCTTACATGATTCCCTAGGTATCAAATGATAGTGCCTGCAAGAACCATTCAATTATGGTTAGCGTACAGTACGGTCCCTTCAACTCATATATCCCGATCGATTCGACAACCATTGGTTTATCGAGAGTTGTCAATGAATCGATACTATGTGTCATGTCGTAGTTGCATCGATGGTGTAATCTATGAAACCCTTTCATAATTACCACCATACTCTGGCCAGAGATTTCAACCTACATACACATGATAACACATAGGATATCCATACCCGAAGGTAAGCGGTGAATCCCCGACTACAATGCATCGACTCCTATGTGTTTCGACAGAACACCCAACCTTGCCACCTGATGACCCCATGAGAGTCGGTAAACAAGTCAAAGTGTAATTCTAGCACATAGAGTCTCAATGTTGTCCCGGGTCATAAGGACTAATTCTGTACAACCATAAACTAGGACTTTCCACTCGATAAGTGAGAACCACTTGGAAAGTCCTTTTATGGAGGGTTGTTCAGTGCACTCTACAAGGAGCACCTATCTGCATGTTCGGACATCACAATGTCCCCTACCAATGAAACATGGTACTCACATCGCAGATACTAGTCTCTAACTCGAGCGGCCTATATCCTTCTTAGTGGCGGCTGAATCGACTAGGAACCGTTTAGAATATACAGTATTACAAATATGAGTTTCATGATACTCATCATATGAGCATCTCATATTCTTTCTACTATTTGTATATTCAAGGGCTTTATCTATGCAACTAGCATGGGTATACAGATAAAGATGTGCCAAAATAATAATTCAAATATTAAAAAAAAGATTGCTTATACATAGAGTTTCATTGTGAACACTCGGCCAACACTTGGCTCGACGGGCACCTACTCTAACATGACGAAGAGTGAAGGTTGATAAGTACAATTTTTGCACTTAATTTACATTAGAATCCATTATGAATTATGCGTGTTTCGAACAGGATTATGCGTTTTTGGTTTGTTTTGTTGTTATTTCAGGAATGATGAAAACAGCGGACACGAAGCCAAGTGAATCAAGAAAACAAAGTCTTTGCCATAACCTTCGGACAGTAGCTCGCGCGCCCCAGCGCGAAATCTCGCGCCATTGCGTGCACTGGCATGCAAGGCAACACCCTGAGAGCGACGCACCCTAGCGCGACTCCTCGCGCAATCGCGCGCACAGCAACACTTCTCAAGGTAGAATGTTACGCGCCCTAGCGCGTAATCTCGCGCCACCGCGCGCGCAGTTGCAAAGCCAAAGCCAGAGAGTCGCGCGCCCTAGCGCGTAACCTCGCGCCTCCGCGCGCGCACTCATATCTCACTCGGCAGAACACAACGCACCCCAGCGCCAGTTGTCGCGCCATAGCGCGCGCCGCGAGTTCAGAAAAGTATAAAAGGCCGCGAATTAGGTCATGGCGTGGGGGTGAGCAGCCGTCACTGGAGAAACAGAGGAGATCTTCAGCCGTCCAGGGAGAAAAAGAGGCGAGAAACGGAGCGCATACACGAGACGAAGATTCAGAGGGCGTAGAACAGTCACAAATACGAAGAACGACAGATCTGAAAACAGAGACGACACTTCGGATTTGTTATCTTTTCCTTTGTTTCTTTATTCTATTGTGTATCGATGCCTAGAATTACAAATATGTCTTGGGTTCTCTTGGATTTCGTGATGAACTA
>NW_027331438.1:0-1277 GCF_022965805.1 Primulina eburnea | reverse complement strand
TAACACAAGAATTTAACATCGCGACCAGAAACAATATCCTAGGCATGCCATGCACATACCGATGCCTGCAAACCTAACGACTTCTCTAAACAAATCCGCAATGTTTGAAGCATCATCGGTTTTATGACAAGCTATAAAATGTGCCATCTTAGAGAATCTATCCACAACAACAAAAATAGAATCCCTACCCTTCTTAGTCCTAGGCAACCCCAAAATAAAGTCCATAGAAATGTCAATCCAAGTTCTTTTTAAGAATAGCACGCAAAAGTGTTCCAAAGTTCTATTGACAACTTCAGTTTGTCCATCCGTTTGAGGATGACAAGTAGTAGAAAACAATTTTGTGCCAGGTTTAGCCCATAAAGTCTTCCAAAAGTAACTCAAGAATTTAACATCGCGACCAGAAACAATAGTCCTAGGCATGCCATGCAACCTAACGACTTCTCTAAAGAACAAATCCGCAATGTTTGAAGCATCATCGGTTTATGACAAGCTTAAAATGTGCCAACTAGAATCTATCCACAACAACAAAAATAGAATTCCTCCCCTTCTTAGTCCTAGGCAACCCCAAAATAAAGTCCATAGAAATGTCAATCCAAGTTCTTTTTAAGAATAGCACGCAAAGTGTTCCAAAGTTCTATTGACAACTTCAGTTTGTCCATCCGTTTGAGGATGACAAGTAGTAGAAACACAATTTTTGCCAAGTTTAGCCCATAAAGTTTCCAAAAGTAACTCAAGAATTTAACATCGCGACCAGAAACAATAGTCCTAGGCATGCCATGCAACCTAACGACTTCTCTAAAGAACAAATCCGCAATGTTTGAAGCATCATCGGTTTGACAAGCTAAAAATGTGCCATCTAAGATAATCTATCCACAAAACAAAAAATAGAATCCCTACCCTTCTTAGTCCTAGGCAACCCCAAAATAAAGTCCATATAATCCAATTCTTTTTAGAATAGCACGCAAAAGTGTTCCCAAAGTTCTATTGACAACTTCAGTTTGTCCATCCGTTTGAGGATGAAACAAGTAGTAGAAAACAACAATTTGTGCCAAGTTTAGCCCATAAAGTCTTCCAAAAGTAACTCACAAGAATTTAACATCGCGACAGAAACAATAGTCCTAGGCATGCCATGCAACCTAACGACTTCTCTAAAGAACAAAATCCGCAATGTTTGAAGCATCATCGGTTTATGACAAGCTATAAATGTGCCATCTTAGAGAATCTATCCACAACAACAAAATAGATCCCTACCCTTCTTAGTCCTAGGCAACCCCAAA
>NW_027331437.1:0-1713 GCF_022965805.1 Primulina eburnea | reverse complement strand
AGCAACCTTATCGTCTAGCACCCGTCGAAATGAAAGAGTTAAAAGATCAGATTCAAGAATTGCTAGACAAGGGTTTCATTCGCCCTAGTTACTCTCCATGGGGCGCTCCGGTATTATTTGTGAAAACGAAAGATGGTAGCATGCGTCTTTGCATCGATTATCGGGAGCTTAAACCGGGTACTATTAAAAATAAGTATCCACTGCCAAGAATATGAAAGATTTGTTTGATCAGTTGCAAGGAGCTTCGATATTTTCTAAGATCGATCTGCGATCGGGATACCACCAATTGAAAGTCAAGGAGTCGATGTCATAAGACAGCGTTTCGCACGAGATATGGGCACTATGAGTTTATGGTCATGCCATTCGGGTTGACCAATGCGCCAGCGATCTTCATGGATCTCATGAATCACGTATTTAAGCCGTATCTGGATCAGTTTATTATTGTCTTCATTGATGACATTTTGATCTATTCCAAGAGCAGAGAGGAACATAGCAGTCATCTGAGGACCCGCACTGCAAGTAATGCCAAGACAGAGAAGCTTTATGCAAAATTCAGTAAAGTGCGAGTTTTGGCTTGATAGAGTGGCATTCGTAGGCCACATCATTTCGCAGTAGTGGAGTGGAAGTCGAGTCCGAGTAAAGTGGAAGCAGTGAAAGAGTGGCCAGACCGAAAAGTGTCACCGAGATTCGCAGTTTCTTGGGACTACGGGCTACTATCGCAAGTTCATACAGGGGGTTCCTCATCTATAGCGGTACCCATGACCGCCTTGACAAAGAAAAATGCAAAGTTTATTTGGGTACCCGAGTGCCAAGATAGTTTTGACAAGTTGAAGCAAGCCTTGATATCAGCGCCAGTGCTATCTATGCCATCAGGGCAAGGGGATTATGTTCTTTATACCGACGCTTCTAAGCTTGGTCTAGGCGCAGTTCTGATGCAAAACGACCGAGTTATCGCCTATGCGTCAAGACAATTGAAAATCCATGAAAAGAACTACCCCACTCATGATCTTGAGCTTGCAGCAGTAGTCTTCGCACTAAAAATTTGGAGACACTACCTTTATGGTCAGAAGTGCAAAATATTCAATGATCATAAAAGCTTGAAATACTTCTTCACCCAAAAGGAGTTGAATATGAGACAGCGCAGATGGCTTGAATTAGTGAAGGACTACGATTGTGATATTAGCTACCATCCGTGAAAAGCTAAGGTAGTGGCAGATGCATTGAGTAGAAAAGCAGCAGTTATCAGTCAATTATCACTCCAAAGACCGTTGCAGTCTGAGATACTGCGGTTTGAGCTTACAGTATATGCCGGGGGCGAGGCCCCTAATCTTGCCACGTTATCAGTCCAATCGACATTGAGAGATCAAATCCGTGATGGACAGTTCACTGATGAGCAGTTACAAAAGTGGAGAGCTAGAGATGAAGCCAAGGGCCGAAATTTATATTCAGTAGTGGATGGTCTAGTCCGTTATCGTGACCGTCTATGGGTTCCTAGTGACGATTCTTTGAGAAATCTTATTATGAAGGAAGCCCATGACACACCATATTCCACTCATCGGGGCAGTACCAAGAGTATAGAGATTTGCAGTTGTTATATTGGTGGCAAGGCATGAAGAGGGACATTCTGAGGTATGTATCCGAGTGTTTGACTTGTCAGCAAGTCAAGGCAGAGCATCAGAGACCAGCGGGAAAATTTAAACCACCCTATTTCCC
>NW_027331436.1:300000-436964 GCF_022965805.1 Primulina eburnea | reverse complement strand
TCTCAAAAGTTCTATTTCAACTTCAGTTTTGTCCATCCGTTTGAGGATGACAAGTAGTAGATTACAACAATATGAGCAAAGTTTAGCCCATATAAGTTCTATTGACAACTTCAGTTTGTCTATATCCGTTTTGAGGATGACAAATAGTATTAAACAACAATATTGAGCAAAGTTTAGCCCATAAAGTATCCAAAATAGAATCCCTCCCTTCTTAGTCCATGCAACCCCAAAATAAAGTCCATAGAAATGTAAATCCAAGTTCTTTTTAAGAATAGCACGCAAAAGTGTTCCCAAAGTTCTATTAACAACTTCGTTTGTCCCCATCCTTTTGAGGATGACAAGTAGTAGATTACAACAATATTGAGCAAAGTTTAGCCCATAAAGTAATCCAAATAGAATCCTCACCTTCTTAGTCCTAGGCAACCCCAAATAAGTCCTAGAAATTCAGTCCAATTTCTTTAAAGAATAGCACGCAAAAGTGTTCCCAAGTTTTATTTTACAACTTCAGTTTGTCCATCCGTTTGAGATGACAAGTAGTATATACAACAATATGGAGCAAAGTTTAGCCCATAAAGTAATCCAAAAAATAGAATCCCTCCCCTTCTTAGTCCTAGGCAACCCCAACATAAAGTCCATAGAAATGTCAATCCAAGTTCTTTTTAAATAGCACGCAAAAGTGTTCCCAAAGTTCTATTTACAACTTCAGTTTGTCCATCTGTTTGAGGATGACAAGTAGTAGATTACAACAATATTGAGCAAAGTTTTAGCCATAACAGTATCCAAAAATAGAATCCCTCCCCTTCTTAGTCCTAGGCTACCCCAAATAAAGTCCCTTAGAAATGTCATCCACTGTCTTTTTAAGAATAGCACGCAAAAGTGTTCCCAAGTTCTATTTACAACTTCAGTTTGTCCATCCCTTTTTGAGGATGACAAGTTAGTAGATTACAACAATATGAGCAAAGTTTAGCCCATAAAGTATCAAAAATAGAATCCCTCACCTTCTTAGTCCTAGGCAACCCCAAAAATAAGTCAATAGAAATGTCAGTCCAAATTCTTTTAAGAATAGCACGCAAAGTTTCCCAAGTTCTATTTACAACTTCAGTTTGTCCATCCGTTTGAGGATGACAAGTATATAGATTACAACAATATGGAGCAAAGTTTAAGCTATAAAGTAATCAAAAATAGAATCCCTCCCCTTCTTAGTCCTAGGCAAACCCCAAAATAAAATCCATAGAAATGTCATCCATCTTTTTAAGAATCAGCACGCAAATGTTGTTCAAAGGTCTATTTACAACTTCAGTTTGTCATCATCCGTTTGAGGATGACAGTAGTAGATGTACAACGAATATTGAGCAACAGTTTAGAATCCCTATAAGTAAATCTAATTAGACAACTTCAGTTTCGTCTAAATCCGTTTGAGGATGACAAGTAGTAGATTACCAACCATATTGAGCAAAAGTTTATCCCATAAAGAAATCCAAAAATAGAATCCCTCCCCTTCTAGTCCTAGGCAACCCCAAATAAGTGCATAGAAATGTCAATATCCCAATTTCTTTTTAAAGAATAGCACGCAAAAGTGTTTCCCAAAGTTCATTTACAAACTTCAGTTTGTCCCATCCGTTTGAGATGACAAGTATTAGATTACAACAATATTGAGCAAGTTTAATGCCCATAAAGTATCCAAAAATAGAATCCCTCCCCTTCTTAGTCCCTAGGCCAACCCCAAAATAAATGCCATGACATGTTCTCCAAGTTCTTTTAAAGAATAGCACGCAAAGTTTGCAAAGTCTATTTTCAAACTTCAGTTTTGTCCATTCCTTTTGAGGATGACAAGTAGTAGATACAACAATAGGAGCCAAAGTTTAGCCCATAAAGTAATCCAAAAATAGAATCCTCCCCTCCTTCGTCCTAGGCAACCCCAAATAAAGTCCATAGAATGTCAATCCAAGTTCTTTTTAAGAATATGCACGCACAAAGTTTCCCAATCTATTTACAACTTCAGTTTGTCCATCCGTTTGAGATGACAAGTAGTAGATTACAAAACAAAATATTGAGCAAGTTTAGGCCATCATAAGTTCATTGAACCTCATGTCCTTCCGTTTGAGGTACAATAGTGATTAATACAAACAATATTGAGCAAGTTAGCCCATAAGTAATCCAAAAATAGAATCCCCTCCCCTTCTTAGTCCTAGGCAACCCCAAAATAAGTCCATAGAATCAATCCAAGTTCTTTTTAAGAATAGCAAGCACAAGTGGTTCCCACAAAGTTCTATTTACAAACTTCAGTTTGTCCATCCTTTGGATGACAGTATAGTTTACAAACAATATGAGGCAAGTTTAGCCCATATATTCTATTGAAACCTTTTAGTCTGCCATGCCTTGAGGATGACAAGTTAAGTGTAGATTAACAACAAATGGAGCAAGTTAGCCCATAAAGTAATCCAAAATAGAATCCCTCCCCTTCTTAGTCCTAGGCCAACCCCAAAATAAAGTCATAGAAATTCAATCCAAGTCTTTTAAGAATAGCACGCAAAAGTGTTCCCAAAGTTCTATTTCACAACTTCAGTTTGTCCATCATCCGTTTTGAGGATGACAAGTAGTAGATTACAACAATATTGAGCATAAGTTTAGCCCATAAAGTAATCCAAAAATAGAATCCCCTCCCCTTCTTAGTTAGTCCTAGGCAACCCCAAAATAAAGTCATAGAAATGTCAATCCAAGTTCTTTTTTAAGATAGCACGCAAAATGGCAAAGTTCTATTTCACAACTTCAGTTTGTCCATCCTTTTGAGATGCACAAGTATAGATTACAACAATATGGAGCAAAGTTTAGCCCATAAGTACTCCAAAAATAGAATCCCTCCCCTTCTTAGTCCTACAGGCAACCCCAAAATAAAGTCCATAGAAATGTTCAATCCAGTTCTTTTTAAGATAGCACGCACAAGTGTTCCCAAGTTCTATTTACAACTTCTCAGTTTGTCACTGCCGTTTGGAGACAAGTAGTAATTACAACATTTGCACAGTTTTAGCCATATAGTTCAATACTTTAGACAAACCTTCAGTTTGTCACCATTCCGTTTTAGGATGAAATAGTAGATTACAACAATATTGAGCAAAGTTTAGCCCATAAAGTAATCCAAAAATAGAATCCCTCCCCTTCTTGTCCTTAGGCAACCCCAAAATAAAGTCCATAGAAATGTCATATCCAAGTTCTTTTTAAGAATAGCACGCAAAAGTGTTCTCAAAGTTCTATTTACAACTTCATTTGTCCATTCCATTTCCGTTGATGATGACAAGTAAGGTAGATTACCACAATATTGTAGGCAAAGTTTAAAGCCCCAAAATAAATCCAAAATGAATCCTCCCTCCCCTTCTTTGTCCTAGGCAACGTGAGAACACTTTTGCGTGCTATTCTTAAAAGAACTTGGATTGACATTTCTATGGACTTTATTTTGGGGTTGCCTAGGACTAAGAAGGGGAGGGATTCTATTTTTGGATTACTTTATGGGCTAAACTTTGCTCAATATTGTTGTAATCTACTACTTGTCATCCTCAAACGGATGGATAAACTGAAGTTGTAAATAGAACTTTGGGAACACTTTTGCGTGCTATTCTTAAAAAGAACTTGGATTGACATTTCTATGGACTTTATTTTGGGGTTGCCTAGGACTAAGAAGGGGAGGGATTCTATTTTTGGATTACTTTATGGGCTAAACTTTGCTCCATATTGTTGTAATCTACTACTTGTCATCCTCAAACGGATGGACAAACTGAAGTTTGTAAATAGAACTTTGGGAACACTTTGCGTGCTATTCTTAAAAGAATTTGGACTGACATTTCTATTGACTTTATTTTGGGGTTGCCTAGGACTAAGAAGGTGGAGGGATTCTATTTTTGGATTACTTTATGGGCTAAACTTTGCTCAATATTGTTGTAATCTACTACTTGTCATCCTCAAACGGATGGACAAACTGAAGTTGTAATAGAACTTTGGGAACACTTTTGCGTGCTATTCTTAAAAAGACCTTGGATTGACATTTCTAAGGAATTTATTTTGGGGTAGCCTAGGACTAAGAAGGGGAGGGATTCTATTTTTGGATTACTTTATGGCTAAACTTTGCTCAATATTGTTTGTAATCTACTACTTGTCATCCTCAAACAGATGGACAAACTGAAGTTGTAAATAGAACTTTGGGAACACTTTTGCGTGCTATTCTTAAAAAGAACTTGGATTGACATTTCTATGGACTTTATGTTGGGGTTGCCTAGGACTAAGAAGGGGAGGGATTCTATTTTTGGATTACTTTATGGGCTAAACTTTGCTCCATATTGTTGTAATCTACTACTTGTCATCCTCAAACGGATGGACAAACTGAAGTTGTAAATAGAACTTTGGGAACACTTGTGCGTGCTATTCTTAAAAGAACTTGGACTGACATTTCTATGGACTTTATTTTGGGGTTGCCTAGGAATAAGAAGGTGAGGGATTCTATTTTTGGATTACTTTATGGGCTAAACTTTGCTCAATATTGTTGTAATCTACTACTTGTCATCCTCAAACGGATGGACAAACTGAAGTTGTAAATAGAACTTTGGGAACACTTGTGCGTACTATTTTTAATAGAACTTGGATTAACATTTCCATGCACTTTATTTTGGGGTTGCCTAGGACTAAGAAGGGGAGGGATTCTATTTTTGGATTACTTTATTGGCTAAACTTTGCTCAATATTGTTGTAATCTACTACTTGTCATCCTCAAACGGATGGGACAAACTGAAGTTGTCAATAGAACTTTGGGAACACTTTTGCGTGCTATTCTTAAAAAGAACTTGGATTGACATTTCTATGGACTTTATGTTGGGGTTGCCTAGGACTAAGAAGGGGAGGGATTCTATTTTTGGATTACTTTATGGGCTAAACTTTGCTCAATATTGTTGTAATCTACTACTTGTCATCCTCAAACGGATGGACAAACTGAAGTTGTAAATAGAACTTTGAGAACACTTTTGCGTGCTATTCTTAAAAAGAACTTGGATTGACATTTCTATGGACTTTATTTTGGGGTTGCCTAGGACTAAGAAGGGGAGGGATTCTATTTTTGGATTACTTTATGGGCTAAACTTTGCTCCATATTGTTGTAATCTACTACTTGTCATCCTCAAACGGATGGACAAACTGAAGTTGTAAATAGAACTTTGGGAACACTTTTGCGTGCTATTCTTAAAAGAATTTGGACTGACATTTCTATTGACTTTATTTTGGGGTTGCCTAGGACTAAGAAGGTGAGGGATTCTATTTTTGGATTACTTTATGGGCTAAACTTTGCTCAATATTGTTGTAATCTACTACTTGTCATCCTCAAACGGATGGACAAACTGAAGTTGTAAATAGAACTTTGGGAACACTTTTGCGTGCTATTCTTAAAAAGACCTTGGATTGACATTTCTAAGGACTTTATTTTGGGGTAGCCTAGGACTAAGAAGGGGAGGGATTCTATTTTTGGATTACTTTATGGCTAAACTTTGCTCAATATTGTTGTAATCTACTACTTGTCATCCTCAAACAGATGGACAAACTGAAGTTGTAAATAGAACTTTGGGAACACTTTTGCGTGCTATTCTTAAAAAGAACTTGGATTGACATTTCTATGGACTTTATGTTGGGGTTGCCTAGGACTAAGAAGGGGAGGGATTCTATTTTTGGATTACTTTATGGGCTAAACTTTGCTCCATATTGTTGTAATCTACTACTTGTCATCCTCAAACGGATGGACAAACTGAAGTTGTAAATAGAACTTTGGGAACACTTTTGCGTGCTATTCTTAAAAGAACTTGGACTGACATTTCTATGGACTTTATTTTGGGGTTGCCTAGGACTAAGAAGGTGAGGGATTCTATTTTTGGATTACTTTATGGGCTAAACTTTGCTCAATATTGTTGTAATCTACTACTTGTCATCCTCAAACGGATGGACAAACTGAAGTTGTAAATAGAACTTTGGGAACACTTTTGCGTGCTATTCTTAAAAAGAACTTGGATTGACATTTCTATGGACTTTATTTTGGGGTTGCCTAGGACTAAGAAGTGGAGGGATTCTATTTTTGGATTACTTTATGGGCTAAACTTTGCTCAATATTGTTGTAATCTACTATTTGTCATCCTCAAACGGATAGACAAACTGAAGTTGTCAATAGAACTTATATGGGCTAAACTTTGCTCAATATTGTTGTAATCTACTACTTGTCATCCTCAAACGGATGGACAAACTGAAGTTGTAAATAGAACTTTGAGAACACTTTTGCGTGCTATTCTTAAAAAGAACTTGGATTGACATTTCTATGGACTTTATTTTGGGGTTGCCTAGGACTAAGAAGGGGAGGGATTCTATTTTTGGATTACTTTATGGGCTAAACTTTGCTCAATATTGTTGTAATCTACTACTTGTCATCCTCAAACGGATGGATAAACTGAAGTTGTAAATAGAACTTTGGGAACACTTTTGCGTGCTATTCTTAAAAAGAACTTGGATTGACATTTCTATGGACTTTATTTTGGGGTTGCCTAGGACTAAGAAGGGGAGGGATTCTATTTTTGGATTACTTTATGGGCTAAACTTTGCTCCATATTGTTGTAATCTACTACTTGTCATCCTCAAACGGATGGACAAACTGAAGTTGTAAATAGAACTTTGGGAACACTTTTACGTGCTATTCTTAAAAGAATTTGGACTGACATTTCTATTGACTTTATTTTGGGGTTGCCTAGGACTAAGAAGGTGAGGGATTCTATTTTTGGATTACTTTATGGGCTAAACTTTGCTCAATATTGTTGTAATCTACTACTTGTCATCCTCAAACGGATGGACAAACTGAAGTTGTAAATAGAACTTTGGGAACACTTTTGCGTGCTATTCTTAAAAAGACCTTGGATTGACATTTCTAAGGAATTTATTTTGGGGTAGCCTAGGACTAAGAAGGGGAGGGATTCTATTTTTGGATTACTTTATGGCTAAACTTTGCTCAATATTGTTGTAATCTACTACTTGTCATCCTCAAACAGATGGACAAACTGAAGTTGTAAATAGAACTTTGGGAACACTTTTGCGTGCTATTCTTAAAAAGAACTTGGATTGACATTTCTATGGACTATATTTTGGGGTTGCCTAGGACAAAGAAGGGGAGGGATTCTATTTTTGGATTACTTTATGGTCTAAACTTTGCTCCATATTGTTGTAATCTACTACTTGTCATCCTCAAACGGATGGACAAACTGAAGTTGTAAATAGAACTTTGGGAACACTTGTGCGTGCTATTCTTAAAAGAACTTGGACTGACATTTCTATGGACTTTATTTTGGGGTTGCCTAGGACTAAGAAGGTGAGGGATTCTATTTTTGGATTACTTTATGGGCTAAACTTTGCTCAATATTGTTGTAATCTACTACTTGTCATCCTCAAACGGATGGACAAACTGAAGTTGTAAATAGAACTTTGGGAACACTTTTGCGTGCTATTCTTAAAAAGAACTTGGATTGACATTTCTATGGACTTTATTTTGGGGTTGCCTAGGACTAAGAAGGGGAGGGATTCTATTTTTGGATTACTTTATGGGCTAAACTTTGCTCAATATTGTTGTAATCTACTACTTGTCATCCTCAAACGGATGGACAAATTGAAGTTGTAAATAGAACTTTGAGAACACTTTTGCGTGCTATTATTAAAAAGAACTTGGATTGACATTTCTATGGACTTTATTTTGGGGTTGCCTAGGACTAAGAAGGGGAGGGATTCTATTTTTGGATTACTTTATGGGCTAAACTTTGCTCAATATTGTTGTAATCTACTACTTGTCATCCTCAAACGGATGGACAAACTGAAGTTGTAAATAGAACTTTGAGAACACTTTTGCGTGCTATTATTAAAAAGAACTTGGATTGACATTTCTATGGACTTTATTTTGGGGTTGCCTAGGACTAAGAAGGGGAGGGATTCTATTTTTGGATTACTTTATGGGCTAAACTTTGCTCAATATTGTTGTAATCTACTATTTGTCATCCTCAAACGGATGGACAAACTGAAGTTGTCAATAGAACTTATATGGGCTAAACTTTTGTAAGGCTCGAGAATTATCGGTATTATTGATGTGGGAATTGTAGAGATAAGAATGCATGAGTTATGAAATTTTGAGCAGCAGGGCCGAAGCCCCACCGCACCCGCGGTACAAGAAGGACCGCACCCGCGGTGCCTTGATAGAGAATTGGTGAAATTGTGCGAACAGTCATCGCACCCACGGTAATAACATGACCGCACCCGCGGTCATCGAATTTTGGAAAATCATGGGGCTGCCGAGAGCATAGCGCACCCGCGCTCTTATGCTGCCGCACCCGCGGTCGTGCGTGTCATGTGACAAACATGAACACTCGTCTCTTTGCATGCAACATATGATATGTGTCTTCATTTCAGTAACATATTCAGAACAAGAACCGAGAGCATCCTTGAAGAGAGAACTCATGCCTTTTGATCTTTGCACTTGAGATTTTGCTATTTCCGGTTATTCGATTTTAGATCCGACTTAGGTTTGGAACTCACCTCGTCAAGGGCTATCAAAGGATGTAAGTATTGTTTATTTCCAGCATGTTTCGATATGTATGTATTGAGGGAATTCAGATTTGAATTGGAATATGTGGTCTTGAGATATAGAGCATCGGATATTCGTTGTCAGATTGAGTTTCGGACACATTATGCTATTGTTTCGATTTTTCAGCATGTATTGTGTTGAGCATATGCAGATTTCAGCATGTATATTGATGTTAGATGAGATTATGAGTTGATTGTGATTGAGTATGCTATTACTGAGTTATCGGTATCGAAGAAGTACGCCGTTATGCCGTTCAACTGTATTGAAATCAAGTATTGTTCGTATATGAGTTGGTTGTGCTCTATATTGATAGAAGGTGCATCTATATTGCTATTTCAGATTTGAAGTGACAGGTTTGACATTTGATTCGAGATCTCGACAGACAGTGCGACAAGAAAGGTATAATTCATGTGGTCACAGGATTGCACAACTCGATTCAGATTTGATACGAGTTTCCCTAAATCACATACTAGATTGTTATTACATTAATTATGTAATGCCTTGTTTATTGATTTATATTCGAGTTCTGAGATAGGAGAGATTGGCAGATTTGCCAAAACTAGACGTTTCGGTGTATCGTCGCATAGGAGCAGATTTGCTATATGTGTAGACCCTCGATACAGAGTTGACCGAAGTCTAGGAATAAGACGTACCGTTGCCCCGAGTGGTTGGGTAGGTAACAGACCGTCTTATTCACACCAGGATCCCTAGATTAGAAATGAGTCGAGTCAAGATTTGAATGTTGAATACAGATTTGTATTCTTCTACATGTTTAGATTTTATTCATGTTAATTGATATATGCTATGCTTTTGTACATGATTATGACATTACATGCATCCATGTTTTATACTGGGATATGTTCTCACCGGAGTTATCCGGCTGTTGTCGTGTCTGTATGTGTGCATGGCAACAGGTGGGGCAGGATCAGGGTCACGACGAGGAAGAGAGAGTTGATAGCGTGGAGATCTCGGGCGTGGAAGATTCCTAGTGTTTCCTACTGGACTTGTAGCACTTATGTTTGTAGTTGTTATTGAACACTAGTGTATGTTTGTACGCACAGACTTGTATGTACATTACGTTGTTTAATTTCTATTGAGACATGTGATGCTTTCGTTAATACATTTAAATTAATGTTAAAAGCAAAATTTTGACCCACATTTTCGAACAAAGATCCAATTAAATCCCAAAAGAATAGAGTTAGAGCCCGGGTCCCCACAACAGGTGGTATCAGAGCAGTAGGTTCTGTAGACTGAGATAGAATAGAATGAGCGGGGTAGATCGAGTCATCTTCCTTGCTTTTGAGATGCTAGCATGCTTTATTGCTTTCCCTATTATATATTGTGTTGTATTATCTGAATTGATTTACAGCATTTTAAGCCTGAATCAGAACCGATTCTCGATCAGAGGTATATGATCAGAGGAGGGCTGAGACAGATGATATTGACTTTGTACTAATCAGTTTGATAATCAGATTTATGCCGCCTAGACGAGTGCCACAGCCAGAGCAGGGTGGCACATCAGGTGCACAGATGGACGTCACCGCTACACCGATGGAGACCTTATTGAAGAGATTCCAGTCTTTCCATCCGCCTACTCTGAAGGGCACAGAGAGTACAGTAGAGTGCGAGAGCTGGCTTGATGATATCGAGATGCTGTTTGAGTCTTTGGCTTACACTGACGAACGACGTGTGAAGCTGATAGGGCATCAGATGCAAGAGGTTGCAAAGAGCTGGTGGTTGACTACAAAGAGAGCCTTGGAGCACCGAGGCATTGATATTACGTGGAAAGTTTTTAAAGATGAGTTCTATCAGCGCTTCTTTCCCGTCTCCTACCGGAAAGATAAGGGAGCTGAATTTGCGAATCTGAAGCAGGGACAGTGGAACATCGAGGAGTATGTGGCTAAATTTTCTGCATTGCTACGATTTGCACCTCATGTGGCCGGGAACGACGAGGCAGTGGCCGATCAGTTCATCAACGGGCTGAATCCCGATGTCTTTACTTTGGTGAACACGGGCCGGCCTAGTACTTTTTCAGAGGCACTGAACCGAGCGAAGGGAGCCGAGGCTGGCTTGATTAGGCAGCGAGGAGCTTCCTACGGTGTTCAGGGGCCGAGACCGCCACAGTCCATGACCGTACAGTTTCCATCACCTCCTCCTCGTTTTGACAGCGGAGCTAGTGGTAGTGGTAAGAAGGAATTTCTGAAGGCTAAAGGCAAACAGTTTAAGAAATCTGGGAGTAGTTCATCGAGTTCGAGTGGATCTCGACAGAGAGGTCAGGGGTCAGATTATAGTGGTGCATACTGTGGTTCATGCGGAGGGCGACATGCTACGGAGCAGTGTCAAGGAGTTCTGGGACGCTGTAACATCTGTAGGCAACAGGGACACTTTGCCAGAGTTTGTCCCCAGAGAGGTGCATCACGATTCCAGAGTACAGGATCATCAGCACCAGCGCCACAGATGGAGAGACAGGCATCTTCGGTACACTCCTTTCAGCCACCCTCTACACAGACCCAGCAGAGGCCAGGAGGTAGTCAGACGGTGAGTCAGCCTCCCCGACAGCAGGCACGTGTTTTTGCCCTGACAGAGGAGCAGGCGCAGGAGGCGCCAGATGACGTCATTGCAGGTAATTGTTTCCTTTGTGGTTATCCTGCATATGTGTTGATAGACACAGGGGCATCTCATACATTTATATCTGAACATTTTGCATTGAGACATTCATTGCCTGTTGAGTCGATGTCGACAGTAGTGTCTATAGCTTCTCCGTTGGGAAGTGGTTTGATATCTGTGACTACTGTTAGACACTGTATGCTTCAGTTTGAGGGGCATGAGATTGATCTTGATTGTGTAGTACTTGGTTTGGCTAATTTTGATTGTATAGTTGGTATAGACATGTTGACCAAGTACAGGGCCACGGTAGATTGTTTCCACAAGATTGTCAGATTCAGACCTGAACTGACAGATGAGTGGAAATTTTACGGCAAGGGTTCCAGATCTCGGATTCCCTTAGTATCTTCTCTGACTATGAGTAGATTGCTTCAGAGAGGAGCAGAGGGCTTTCTCGTATATTCAGTAGACCTACTGAAGTCGAGCCCAGCATTGGCAGATCTGCCAGTGGTTTGCGAGTTTGCAGATGTTTTTCCTGATGAGATTCCAGGGTTTGCCTCCGGTTCGAGAGGTTGATTTCAGCATAGATCTTATGCCCGGTTCTGTTCCTATTTCGAGAGCTCCGTATAGGATGGCACCGATAGAACTGAAAGAGTTGAAAGCACAGTTGGAGGATCTTCTGTCCAAGGGATATATCAGACCCAGTGTATCTCCTTGGGGTGCTCCGGTGCTTTTTGTTAGAAAGAAAGATGGTTCGATGCGACTGTGTATTGATTATAGGCAGTTGAACAAGGCGACCGTGAAGAACAAGTATCCGTTGCCTCGCATCGACGATTTGTTTGATCAGTTACAGGGATCTTCGGTATATTCGAAGATTGATTTGAGATCAGGGTATCATCAACATAGAGTTAGAGATGTTGATATTCCGAAGACTGCATTCCGAACCAGGTATGGACACTACGAGTTTGTTGTTATGCCTTTCGGTTTGACGAATGCACCTGCGGTGTTTATGAGTCTGATGAACCGCATTTTTCAGAGATATTTAGATGATTTTGTGATTGTGTTTATTGACGACATTTTGGTGTATTCGAAGAGTTTGACTGAGCATGCAGATCATCTGAGAATTGTGCTGAAGACTTTGCGACAGGAGCAGTTGTATGCTAAACTGTCCAAGTGTGAATTCTGGTTGCGACAGGTTGTCTTCTTGGGGCATATTATATCTGGAGAGGGTATTGCGGTAGATCCGAGTAAAGTTGAGGCTGTGATCAGTTGGCCGAGACCGACTTCTGTGCCAGAGATACGCAGTTTCATGGGTCTAGCCGGGTATTATCGACGTTTTATTCGAGACTTCTCCAGTATAGCGAAGCCGATTACCCAGTTGACACAGAAGAACATGCCATTTGTGTGGTCAGAAGAGTGTGAGAGCAGTTTTGTTGAGCTGAAGAAGAGGCTGACTAGTGCGCCTGTCTTGACGATTCCATCAGGTACAGGTGAGTTCGTTGTATATTGTGATGCATCTCACAGAGGGCTTGGATGTGTTCTTATGCAGCGAGGGCACGTGATAGCATACGCCTCTAGACAGCTGAAGCCGCACGAGACTCGTTATCCGATTCATGATCTTGAATTGGCGGCGATTGTATTTGCACTCAAGATCTGGCGTCACTATCTGTATGGCGAGAAATTTGAGATTTATTCCGATCATAAGAGCCTGAAATATCTCTTTTCTCAGTCAGAGTTGAACATGAGGCAGCGACGATGGCTTGATCTGCTGAAAGATTTTGATTGCGAGATCAAGTACCATCCAGGAAAGTCGAATGCAGCGGCAGACGCTTTGAGTCGAAAGGTATGTGCTCTTTCCTTGTCGACTGTAGGTGTATCGAGTTTAGTAGAAGATTGTTGCTTGTCTGGATTAACATTTAATACAGAGAGTAGACCGTTGCGACTTGCTGCGATTCAGATTGAGCCAGATCTGATTTCGAGGATCAAAGAAGCACAGAGAACTGATCCGAATGTACAGAGATCGATTGATATGGTCAGAGCTGGTCATATCTCAGAATATCAGGTCAGAGATTCTGTTCTGTATGTGCATAACCGTCTAGTGGTGCCCGATGTTTCAGATTTGAGACGACAGATCATGTCAGAGGCACACTGTAGTCGGTTCAGCATTCATCCTGGTGGCAGAAAGATGTACAATGATTTGAAGACACAATTCTGGTGGAAGCAGATGAAGACAGATATTGCAGAATTTGTGTCTAAATGTCTGAATTGCCAACAGGTGAAGGCAGAAAGGAAGAAACCCGGAGGTCTACTTCATAGTTTGTCTGTTCCTGAATGGAAATGGGACCACATTTCCATGGACTTCGTGACGAAGTTACCTCGATCTTCGCGAGGCTGTGACGCGATTTGGGTTGTGATAGACAGACTGACCAAATCAGCGTGTTTTATTTCGTACCGGATGACCTATCGACATGATCAGATGGCCGAGTTGTATGTCAGAGAGGTCGTCAGATTGCATGGTGTGCCGAAGTCGATCGTATCAGATCGTGATCCACGATTCACTTCTCACTTTTGGCACAGCTTGCAGCAGGCTTTGGGTACGACTTTACACCTGAGCACTGCTTATCATCCCCAGACAGACGGACAGTCAGAACGGACTATCCAGACTTTAGAGGATATGCTGAGAGCTGTAGTACTAGACTTTGGTACTAGTTGGCAAGACTCATTGCCGTTGTGTGAGTTTTCATACAACAACAGCTATCAGACTAGCATTGAGATGGCACCGTTCGAAGCTTTATACGGAAAGAAGTGCAGATCTCCGTTGTACTGGGATGATATTTCTGAGGTACCAGAGTTAGGGCCTGATATGATTCGTGAGATGACAGAAAAAGTGAAGATCATTCAGAAACGAATGAAAACGGCACAGGATAGGCAAGCGAAGTACGCCAATATTAGACGTAGACCGTTAGTATTCGAACAGGGAGACAGAGTATTTTTGAAGATTTCACCTTTCAGAGGCGTTGTCAGATTTGACAAGCGAGGAAAGTTGTCTCCTAGATACGTCGGTCCGTATGAGATCCTTGAGAAGATTGGCGATCGAGCTTACAGACTTGCTCTTCCTCCTTCATTATCCGGCATTCACGATGTTTTTCACGTGTCGATGTTGCGCAGATATATGCCAGATAGTTCTCATGTCATTCAACCTGACGAAGCCGAGCTGGATCAGACCTTGAGCTACGTTGAAAGACCGATGCAGATTCTTGATCGGAAAGAAAAGAAGCTCAGGACGAAGACTATTCCGTTAGTGAAGATTCAATGGAGTCGTCATGGCATCGAGGAAGCAACTTGGGAGACAGAATCTGATATGAGACAGAGGCATCCCGAGCTATTCTTATGATGTGAGTCTTTCTTCCCGTTTTGACTTTACAATTTTGTATATACATGCATGATTACTTGCTTATGAGTTCGAGGACGAACTCTTGTCTAAGAGGGGGAGAAATGTAAGGCTCGAGAATTATCGGTATTATTGATGTGGGAATTGTAGAGATAAGAATGCATGAGTTATGAAATTTTGAGCAGCAGGGCCGAAGCCCCACCGCACCCGCGGTACAAGAAGGACCGCACCCGCGGTGCCTTGATAGAGAATTGGTGAAATTGTGCGAACAGTCACCGCACCCGCGGTAATAACATGACCGCACCCGCGGTCATCGAATTTTGGAAAATCATGGGGCTGCCGAGAGCATAGCGCACCCGCGCTCTTATGCTGCCGCACCCGCGGTCGTGCGTGTCATGTGACAAACATGAACACTCGTCTCTTTGCATGCAACATATGATATGTGTCTTCATTTCAGTAACATATTCAGAACAAGAACCGAGAGCATCCTTGAAGAGAGAACTCATGCCTTTTGATCTTTGCACTTGAGATTTTGCTATTTCCGGTTATTCGATTTTAGATCCGACTTAGGTTTGGAACTCACCTCGTCAAGGGCTATCAAAGGATGTAAGTATTGTTTATTTCCAGCATGTTTCGATATGTATGTATTGAGGGAATTCAGATTTGAATTGGAATATGTGGTCTTGAGATATAGAGCATCGGATATTCGTTGTCAGATTGAGTTTCGGACACATTATGCAATTGTTTCGATTTTTCAGCATGTATTGTGTTGAGCATATGCAGATTTCAGCATGTATATTGATGTTAGATGAGATTATGAGTTGATTGTGATTGAGTATGCTATTACTGAGTTATCGGTATCGAAGAAGTACGCCGTTATGCCGTTCAACTGTATTGAAATCAAGTATTGTTCGTATATGAGTTGGTTGTGCTCTATATTGATAGAAGGTGCATCTATATTGCTATTTCAGATTTGAAGTGACAGGTTTGACATTTGATTCGAGATCTCGACAGACAGTGCGACAAGAAAGGTATAATTCATGTGGTCACGGGATTGCACAACTCGATTCAGATTTGATACGAGTTTCCCTAAATCACATACTAGATTGTTATTACATTAATTATGTAATGCCTTGTTTATTGATTTATATTCGAGTTCTGAGATAGGAGAGATTGGCAGATTTGCCAAAACTAGACGTTTCGGTGTATCGTCGCATAGGAGCAGATTTGCTATATGTGTAGACCCTCGATACAGAGTTGACCGAAGTCTAGGAATAAGACGTACCGTTGCCCCGAGTGGTTGGGTAGGTAACAGACCGTCTTATTCACACCGGGATCCCTAGATTAGAAATGAGTCGAGTCAAGATTTGAATGTTGAATACAGATTTGTATTCTTCTACATGTTTAGATTTTATTCATGTTAATTGATATATGCTATGCTTTTGTACATGATTATGACATTACATGCATCCATGTTTTATACTGGGATATGTTCTCACCGGAGTTATCCGGCTGTTGTCGTGTCTGTATGTGTGCATGGCAACAGGTGGGGCAGGATCAGGGTCACGACGAGGAAGGGAGAGTTGATAGCGTGGAGATCTCGGGCGTGGAAGATTCCTAGTGTTTCCTACTGGACTTGTAGCACTTATGTTTGTAGTTGTTATTGAACACTAGTGTATGTTTGTACGCACAGACTTGTATGTACATTACGTTGTTTAATTTCTATTGAGACATGTGATGCTTTCGTTAATACATTTAAATTAATGTTAAAAGCAAAATTTTGACCCACATTTTCGAACAAAGATCCAATTAAATCCCAAAAGAATAGAGTTAGAGCCCGGGTCCCCACAACTTTGCTCAATATTGTTGTAATCTACTACTTGTCATCCCCAAACGGATGGACAAACTGAAGTTGTAAATAGAACTTTGGGAACACTTGTGCGTGCTATTCTTAAAAGAACTTGGATTGACATTTCTATGGACTTTATTCTGGGGTTGCCTAGGACTAAGAAGGGGAGGGATTCTATTTTGGATTACTTTATGGGCTAAACTTTGCTCCATATTGTTGTAATCTACTACTTGTCATCCTCAAACGGATGGACAAACTGAAGTTGAAAATAGAACTTTGCTCAATATTTGCGTGCTATTCTTAAAAAGACCTTGGATTGACATTTCTAAGGACTTTATTTTGGGGTAGCCTAGGACTAAGAAGGGGAGGGATTCTATTTTTGGATTACTTTATGGCTAAACTTTGCTCAATATTGTTGTAATCTACTACTTGTCATCCTCAAACAGATGGACAAACTGATGTTGTAAATAGAACTTTGGGAACACTTTTGCGTGCTATTCTTAAAAAGAACTTGGATTGACATTTCTATGGACTTTATGTTGGGGTTGCCTAGGACTAAGAAGGGGAGGGATTCTATTTTTGGATTACTTTATGGGCTAAACTTTGCTCCATATTGTTGTAATCTACTACTTGTCATCCTCAAACGGATGGACAAACTGAAGTTGTAAATAGAACTTTGGGAACACTTTTGCGTGCTATTCTTAAAAGAACTTGGACTGACATTTCTATGGACTTTATTTTGGGGTTGCCTAGGACTAAGAAGGTGAGGGATTCTATTTTTGGATTACTTTATAGGCAAAACTTTGCTCAATATTGTTGTAATCTACTACTTGTCATCCTCAAACGGATGGACAAACTGAAGTTGTAAATAGAACTTTGGGAACACTTTTGCGTGCTATTCTTAAAAAGAACTTGGATTGACATTTCTATGGACTTTATTTTGGGGTTGCCTAGGACTAAGAAGGGGAGGGATTCTATTTTTGGATTACTTTATGGGCTAAATTTTGCTCAATATTGTTGTAATCTACTACTTGTCATCCTCAAACGGATGGACAAACTGAAGTTGTAAATAGAACTTTGAGAACACTTTTGCGTGCTATTCTTAAAAAGAACTTGGATTGACATTTCTATGGACTTTATTTTGGGGTTGCCTAGGACTAAGAAGGGGAGGGATTCTAATTTTGGATTACTTTATGGGCTAAACTTTGCTCAATATTGTTGTAATCTACTACTTGTCATCCTCAAACGGATGGACAAACTGAAGTTGTAAATAGAACTTTGGGAACACTTTTGCGTGCTATTCTTAAAAAGAACTTGGATTGACATTTCTATGGACTTTATTTTGGGGTTGCCTAGGATTAAGAAGGGGAGGGATTCTATTTTTGGATTACTTTATGGGCTAAACTTTGTTCCATATTGTTGTAATCTACTACTTGTCATCCTCAAACGGATGGACAAACTGAAGTTGTAAATAGAACTTTGGGAACACTTTTGCGTGCTATTCTTAAAAGAATTTGGACTGACATTTCTATTGACTTTATTTTGGGGTTGCCTAGGACTAAGAAGGTGAGGGATTCTATTTTTGGATTACTTTATGGGCTAAACTTTGCTCAATATTGTTGTAATCAACTACTTGTCATCCTCAAACGGATGGACAAACTGAAGTTGTAAATAGAACTTTGGGAACACTTTTGCGTGCTATTCTTAAAAAGACCTTGGATTGACATTTCTAAAGACTTTATTTTGGGGTAGCCTTGGACTAAGAAGGGGAGGGATTCTATTTTTGGATTACTTTATGGCTAAACTTTGCTCAATATTGTTGTAATCTACTACTTGTCATCCTCAAACAGATGGACAAACTGAAGTTGTAAATAGAACTTTGGGAACACTTTTGCGTGCTATTCTTAAAAAGAACTTGGATTGACATTTCTATGGACTATATGTTGGGGTTGCCTAGGACTAAGAAGGGGAGGGATTCTATTTTTGGATTACTTTATGGGCTAAACTTTGCTCCATATTGTTGTAATCTACTACTTGTCATCCTCAAACAGATGGACAAACTGAAGTTGTCAATAGAACTTATATGGGCTAAACTTTGCTCAATATTGTTGTAATCTACTACTTGTCATCCCCAAACGGATGGACAAACTGAAGTTGTAAATAGAACTTTGGGAACACTTGTGCGTGCTATTCTTAAAAGAACTTGGATTGACATTTCTATGGACTATATTTTGGGGTTGCCTAGGACAAAGAAGGGGAGGGATTCTATTTTTGGATTACTTTATGGGCTAAACTTTGCTCCATATTGTTGTAATCTACTACTTGTCATCCTCAAACGGATGGACAAACTGAAGTTGTAAATAGAACTTTGGGAACACTTGTGCGTGCTATTCTTAAAAGAACTTGGACTGACATTTCTATGGACTTTATTTTGGGGTTGCCTAGGACTAAGAAGGTGAGGGATTCTATTTTTGGATTACTTTATGGGCTAAACTTTGCTCAATATTGTTGTAATCTACTACTTGTCATCCTCAAACGGATGGACAAACTGAAGTTGTAAATAGAACTTTGGGAACACTTTTGCGTGCTATTCTTAAAAAGAACTTGGATTGACATTTCTATGGACTTTATTCTGGGGTTGCCTAGGACTAAGAAGGGGAGGGATTCTATTTTGGATTACTTTATGGGCAAAACTTTGCTCAATATTGTTGTAATCTACTACTTGTCATCCTCAAACAGATGGACAAACTGAAGTTGTAAATAGAACTTTGAGAACACTTTTGCGTGCTATTCTTAAAAAGAACTTGGATTGACATTTCTATGGACTTTATTTTGGGGTTGCCTAGGACTAAGAAGGGGAGGGATTCTATTTTTGGATTACTTTATGGGCTAAACTTTGCTCAATATTGTTGTAATCTACTACTTGTCATCCTCAAACGGATGGACAAACTGAAGTTGTCAATAGAACTTATATGGGCTAAACTTTGCTCAATATTGTTGTAATCTACTACTTGTCATCCCCAAACGGATGGACAAACTGAAGTTGTAAATAGAACTTTGGGAACACTTGTGCGTGCTATTCTTAAAAAGAACTTTGGGAACACTTGTGCGTGCTATTCTTAAAAAGAACTTTGGGAACACTTGTGCGTGCTAGAATAGAATCCAAAAATAGAATCCCTCCCCTTCTTAGTCCTAGGCAACCCCAAAATAAAGTCCATAGAAATGTCAATCCAAGTTCTTTTTAAGAATAGCACGCAAAAGTGTTCCCAAAGTTTTATTTACAACTTCAGTTTGTCCATCTGTTTGAGGATGACAAGTAGTAGATTACAACAATATTGAGCCCATAAAGTAATCCAAAAATAGAATCCCTCCCTTCTTAGTCCTAGGCAACCCCAAAATAAAGTCCATAGAAATGTCAATCCAAGTTCTTTTTAAGAATAGCACGCAAAAGTGTTCCCAAAGTTTTATTTACAACTTCAATTTGTCCATCCGTTTGAGGATGACAAGTAGTAGATTACAACAATATTGAGCAAAGTTTAGCCCATAAAGTAATCCAAAAATAGAATCCCTCACCTTCTTAGTCCTAGGCAACCCCAAAATAAAGTCCATAGAAATGTCAATCCAAGTTCTTTTTAAGAATAGCACGCAAAAGTGTTCCCAAAGTTCTATTTACAACTTCAGTTTGTCCATCCGTTTGAGGATGACAAGTAGTAGATTACAACAATATTGAGCAAAGTTTTGCCTATAAAGTAATCCAAAAATAGAATCCCTCACCTTCTTAGTCCTAGGCAACCCCAGAATAAAGTCCATAGAAATGTCAATCCAAGTTCTTTTAAGAATAGCACGCAAAAGTGTTCTCAAAGTTTTATTTACAACTTCAGTTTGTCCATCCATTTGAGGATGACAAGTAGTAGATTACAACAATATGGAGCAAAGTTTAGCCCATAAAGTAATGCAAAAATAGAATCTCTCCCCTTCTTAGTCCTAGGCAACCCCAAAATAAAGTCTATAGAAATGTCAATCCAAGTTCTTTTAAGAATAGCACGCAAAAGTGTTCTCAAAGTTCTATTTACAACTTCAGTTTGTCCATCCGTTTGAGAATGACAAGTAGTAGATTACAACAATATTGAGCAAAGGTTAGGCCATATAAGTTCTATTGACAACTTCAGTTTTTCCATCCGTTTGAGGATGACAAGTAGTAGATTACAACAATATTGAGCAAAGTTTAGCCCATAAAGTAATCCAAAAATAGAATCCCTCCCCTTCTTAGTCCTAGGCAACCCCAAAATAAAGTCCATAGAAATGTCAATCCAAGTTCTTTTTAAGAATAGCACGCAAAAGTGTTCCCAAAGTTCTATTTACAACTTCAATTTGTCCATCCGTTTGAGGATGACAAGTTGTAGATTACAACAATATTGAGCAAAGTTTAGCCCATAAAGTAATCCAAAAATAGAATCCCTCACCTTCTTTGTCCTAGGCAACCCCAGAATAAAGTCCATAGAAATGTCAATCCAAGTTCTTTTTAAGAATAGCACGCTAAAGTGTTCCCAAAGTTCTATTTACAACTTCAGTTTGTCCATCCGTTTGAGAATGACAAGTAGTAGATTACAACAATATTGAGCAAAAGTTAGGCCATATAAGTTCTATTGACAACTTCAGTTTGTCCATCCGTTTGAGGATGACAAGTAGTAGATTACAACAATATTGAGCAAAGTTTAGCCCATTAAGTAATCCAAAAATAGAATCCCTCCCCTTCTTAGTCTTAGGCAACCCCAAAATAAAGTCCATAGAAATGTCAATCCAAGTTCTTTTTAAGAATAGTACGCAAAAGTGTTCCCAAAGTTCTATTTACAACTTCAGTTTGTCCATCCGTTTAAGGATGACAAGTAGTAGATTACAACATTATTGAGCAAAGTTTAGCCATAAAGTAATCCAAAAATAGAATCCCTCACCTTCTTAGTCCTAGGCAACCCCAAAATAAAGTGCATAGAAATGTCAATCCAAGTTCTTTTTAAGAATAGCACGCAAAAGTGTTCCCAAAGTTCTATTTACAACTTCAGTTTGTCCATCCGTTTGAGGATGACAAGTAGTAGATTACAACAATATTGAGCAAAGTTTAGCCCATAAAGTAATCCAAAAATAGAATCCCTCCCCTTCTTAGTCCTAGGCAACCCCAAAATAAAGTCCATAGAAATGTCAATCCAAGTTCTTTTTAAGAATAGCACGCAAAAGTGTTCCCAAAGTTTTATTTACAACTTCAATTTGTCCATCCGTTTGAGGATGACAAGTAGTAGATTACAACAATATTGAGCAAAGTTTAGCCCATAAAGTAATCCAAAAATAGAATCCCTCACCTTCTTAGTCCTAGGCAACCCCAGAATAAAGTCCATAGAAATTTCAATCCAAGTTCTTTTTAAGAATAGCACGCTAAAGTGTTCCCAAAGTTCTATTTACAACTTCAGTTTGTCCATCCGTTTGAGAATGACAAGTAGTAGATTACAACAATATTGAGCAAAGGTTAGGCCATATAAGTTCTATTGACAACTTCAGTTTGTCCATCCATTTGAGGATGACAAGTAGTAGATTACAACAATATTGAGCAAAGTTTAGCCCATAAAGTAATCCAAAAATAGAATCCCTCCCCTACTTAGTCTTAGGCAACCCCAAAATAAAGTCCATAGAAATGTCAATCCAAGTTCTTTTTAAGAATAGTACGCAAAAGTGTTCCCAAAGTTCTATTTACAACTTCAGTTTGTCCATCCGTTTGAGGATGACAAGTAGTAGATTACAACAATATTGAGCAAAGTTTAGCCATAAAGTAATCCAAAAATAGAATCCCTCACCTTCTTAGTCCTAGGCAACCCCAAAATAAAGTGCATAGAAATGTCAATCCAAGTTCATTTTAAGAATAGCACGCAAAAGTGTTCCCAAAGTTATATTTACAACTTCAGTTTGTCCATCCGTTTGAGGATGACAAGTTGTAGATTACAACTTTATTGTGCAAAGTTTAGCCCATAAAGTAATCCAAAAATAGAATCCCTCCCCTTCTTAGTCCTAGGCAACCCCAAAATAAAGTCCATAGAAATGTCAATCCAAGTTCTTTTTAAGAATAGCACGCAAAAGTGTTCCCAAAGTTCTATTTACAACTTCAGTTTGTCCATCCGTTTGAGGATGACAAGTAGTAGATTACAACAATATTGAGCAAAGTTTAGCCATAAAGTAATCCAAAAATAGAATCCCTCCCCTTCTTAGTCCTTGGCAACCCCAAAATAAAGTCCATAGAAATGTCAATCCAAGTTCTTTTTAAGAATAGCACGCAAAAGTGTTCCTAAAGTTCTATTGACAACTTCAGTTTGTCCATCCGTTTGAGGATGACAAGTAGTAGATTACAACAATATTGAGCAAAGTTTAGCCCATAAAGTAATCCAAAAATAGAATCCCTCCCCTTCTTAGTCCTAGGCAACCCCAAAATAAAGTCCATAGAAATGTCAATCCAAGTTCTTTTTAAGAATAGCACGCAAAAGTGTTCCCAAAGTTCTATTTACAACTTCAATTTGTCCATCCGTTTGAGGATGACAAGTTGTAGATTACAACAATATTGAGCAAAGTTTAGCCCATAAAGTAATCCAAAAATAGAATCCCTCACCTTCTTTGTCCTAGGCAACCCCAGAATAAAGTCCATAGAAATGTCAATCCAAGTTCATTTTAAGAATAGCACGCTAAAGTGTTCCCAAAGTTCTATTTACAACTTCAGTTTGTCCATCCGTTTGAGAATGACAAGTAGTAGATTACAACAATATTGAGCAAAAGTTAGGCCATATAAGTTCTATTGACAACTTCAGTTTGTCCATCCGTTTGAGGATGACAAGTAGTAGATTACAACAATATTGAGCAAAGTTTAGCCCATTAAGTAATCCAAAAATAGAATCCCTCCCCTTCTTAGTCTTAGGCAACCCCAAAATAAAGTCCATAGAAATGTCAATCCAAGTTCTTTTTAAGAATAGTACGCAAAAGTGTTCCCAAAGTTCTATTTACAACTTCAGTTTGTCCATCCGTTTAAGGATGACAAGTAGTAGATTACAACATTATTGAGCAAAGTTTAGCCATAAAGTAATCCAAAAATAGAATCCCTCACCTTCTTAGTCCTAGGCAACCCCAAAATAAAGTGCATAGAAATGTCAATCCAAGTTCTTTTTAAGAATAGCACGCAAAAGTGTTCCCAAAGTTCTATTTACAACTTCAGTTTGTCCATCCGTTTGAGGATGACAAGTAGTAGATTACAACAATATTGAGCAAAGTTTAGCCCATAAAGTAATCCAAAAATAGAATCCCTCCCCTTCTTAGTCCTAGGCAACCCCAAAATAAAGTCCATAGAAATGTCAATCCAAGTTCTTTTTAAGAATAGCACGCAAAAGTGTTCCCAAAGTTTTATTTACAACTTCAATTTGTCCATCCGTTTGAGGATGACAAGTAGTAGATTACAACAATATTGAGCAAAGTTTAGCCCATAAAGTAATCCAAAAATAGAATCCCTCACCTTCTTAGTCCTAGGCAACCCCAGAATAAAGTCCATAGAAATTTCAATCCAAGTTCTTTTTAAGAATAGCACGCTAAAGTGTTCCCAAAGTTCTATTTACAACTTCAGTTTGTCCATCCGTTTGAGAATGACAAGTAGTAGATTACAACAATATTGAGCAAAGGTTAGGCCATATAAGTTCTATTGACAACTTCAGTTTGTCCATCCGTTTGAGGATGAGAAGTAGTAGATTACAACAATATTGAGCAAAGTTTAGCCCATAAAGTAATCCAAAAATAGAATCCCTCCCCTACTTAGTCTTAGGCAACCCCAAAATAAAGTCCATAGAAATGTCAATCCAAGTTCTTTTTAAGAATAGTACGCAAAAGTGTTCCCAAAGTTCTATTTACAACTTCAGTTTGTCCATCCGTTTGAGGATGACAAGTAGTAGATTACAACAATATTGAGCAAAGTTTAGCCATAAAGTAATCCAAAAATAGAATCCCTCACCTTCTTAGTCCTAGGCAACCCCAAAATAAAGTGCATAGAAATGTCAATCCAAGTTCATTTTAAGAATAGCACGCAAAAGTGTTCCCAAAGTTCTATTTACAACTTCAGTTTGTCCATCCGTTTGAGGATGACAAGTTGTAGATTACAACTTTATTGTGCAAAGTTTAGCCCATAAAGTAATCCAAAAATAGAATCCCTCCCCTTCTTAGTCCTAGGCAACCCCAAAATAAAGTCCATAGAAATGTCAATCCAAGTTCTTTTTAAGAATAGCACGCAAAAGTGTTCCCAAAGTTCTATTTACAACTTCAGTTTGTCCATCCGTTTGAGGATGACAAGTAGTAGATTACAACAATATTGAGCAAAGTTTAGCCATAAAGTAATCCAAAAATAGAATCCCTCCCCTTCTTAGTCCTTGGCAACCCCAAAATAAAGTCCATAGAAATGTCAATCCAAGTTCTTTTAAGAATAGCACGCAAAAGTGTTCCCAAAGTTCTATTTACAACTTCAGTTTGTCCATCCATTTGAGGATGACAAGTTGTAGATTACAACAATATGGAGCAAAGTTTAGCCCATAAAGTAATGCAAAAATAGAATCTCTCCCCTTCTTAGTCCTAGGCAACCCCAAAATAAAGTCTATAGAAATGTCAATCCAAGTTCTTTTAAGAATAGCACGCACCAGTATTCCCAAAGTTCTATTTACAACTTCAGTTTGTCCATCCGTTTGGGGATGACAAGTAGTAGATTACAACAATATTGAGCAAAGTTTAGCCCATATAAGTTCTATTGACAACTTCAGTTTGTCCATCCGTTTGAGGATGACAAATAGTAGATTACAACAATATTGAGCAAAGTTTAGCCCATAAAGTAATCCAAAACTAGAATCCCTCCCCTTCTTAGTCCTAGGCAACCCCAAAATAAAGTCCATAGAAATGTCAATCCAAGTTCTTTTTAAGAATAGCACGCAAAAGTGTTCCCAAAGTTCTATTTACAACTTCAGTTTGTCCATCCGTTTGAGGATGACAAGTAGTAGATTACAACAATATGGAGCAAAGTTTAGCCCATAAAGTAATCCAAAAATAGAATCCCTCCCCTTCTTAGTCCTAGGCAACCCCAAAATAAAGTCCATAGAAATTTCAATCAATGTTCTTTTAAGAATAGCACGCACAAGTGTTCCCAAAGTTCTATTTACAACTTCAGTTTGTCCATCCGTTTGGGGATGACAAGTAGTAGATTACAACAATATTGAGCAAAGTTTAGCCCATATAAGTTCTATTGACAACTTCAGTTTGTCCATCCGTTTGAGGATGACAAAAATTAGATTACAACAATATTGAGCAAAGTTTAGCCCATAAAGTAATCCAAAAATAGAATCCCTCCCCTTCTTAGTCCTAGGCAACCCCAGAATAAAGTCCATAGAAATGTCAATCCAAGTTCTTTTTAAGAATAGCACGCAAAAGTGTTCTCAAAGTTCTATTTACAACTTCAGTTTGTCCATCCGTTTGAGGATGACAAGTAGTAGATTACAACAATATTGAGCAAAGTTTAGCCCATAAAGTAATCCAAAAATAGAATCCCTCCCCTTCTTAGTCCTAGGCAACCCCACAATAAAGTGCATAGATATGTCAATCCAAGTTCTTTTTAAGAATAGCACGCAAAAGTGTTCCCAAAGTTCTATTTACAACTTCAGTTTGTCCATCCGTTTGAGGATGACAAGTTGTAGATTACAACTTTATTGTGCAAAGTTTAGCCCATAAAGTAATTCAAAAATAGAATCCCTCCCCTTCTTAGTCCTAGGCAACCCCAAAATAAAGTGCATAGAAATGTCAATCCAAGTTCTTTTTAAGAATAGCACGCAAAAGTGTTCCCAAAGTTCTATTGACAACTTCAGTTTGTCCATCCGTTTGAGGATGACAAGTAGTAGATTACAACAATATTGAGCAAAGTTTAGCCCATAAAGTAATCCAAAAATAGAATCCCTCACCTTCTTAGTTCTAGGCAACCCCAAAATAAAGTCCATAGAAATGTCAGTCCAAGTTCTTTTAAGAATAGCACGCAAAAGTGTTCCCAAAGTTCTATTTACAACTTCAGTTTGTCCATCCGTTTGAGGATGACAAGTAGTAGATTACAACAATATTGAGCAAAGTTTAGCCCATAAAGTAATCCAAAAATAGAATCCCTCCCCTTCTTAGTCCTAGGCAACCCCAGAATAAAGTCCATAGAAATGTCAATCCAAGTTCTTTTTAAGAATAGCACGCAAAAGTGTTCCCAAAGTTCAATTTACAACTTCAGTTTGTCAATCTGTTTGAGGATGACAAGTAGTAGATTACAACAATATTGAGCAAAGTTTAGCCATAAAGTAATCCAAAAATAGAATCCCTCCCCTTCTTAGTCCTTGTCAACCCCAAAATAAAGTCCATAGAAATGTCAATCCAAGTTCTTTGTAAGAATAGCACGCAAAAGTGTTCCCAAAGTTCTATTGACAACTTCAGTTTGTCCTTCCGTTTGAGGATGAAAAGTAGTAGATTACAACAATATTGAGCAAAGTTTAGCCTATAAAGTAATCCAAAAATAGAATCCCTCACCTTCTTAGTCCTAGGCAACCCTAAAATAAAGTCCATAGAAATATCAGTCCAAGTTCTTTTAAGAATAGCACGCAAAAGTGTTCCCAAAGTTCTATTTACAACTTCAGTTTGTCCATCCGTTTGAGGATGACAAGTAGTAGATTACAACAATATGGATTAAAGTTTAGCCCATAAAGTAATCCAAAAATAGAATCCCTCCCCTTCTTAGTCCTTGGCAACCCCAAAATAAAGTGCATAGAAATGTCAATCCAAGTTCTTTTAAAAATAGCACGCACAAGTGTTCCTAAAGTTCTATTTACAACTTCAGTTTGTCCATCCGTTTGGGGATGACAAGTAGTAGATTACAACAATATTGAGCAAAGTTTAGCCCATAAAGTAATCCGAAAATAGAATCCCTCCCCTTCTTTTAAGAATAGCACGCAAAAGTGTTCCCAAAGTTCTATTGACAACTTCAGTTTGTCCATCCGTTTGAGGATGACAAGTAGTAGATTACAACAATATGGATTAAAGTTTAGCCCATAAAGTAATCCAAAAATAGAATCCCTCCCCTTCTTAGTTCTAGGCAACCCCAAAATAAAGTGCATAGAAATGTTAATCCAAGTTCTTTTAAGAATAGCACGCACAAGTGTTCCCAAAGTTCTATTTACAACTTCAGTTTGTCCATCCGTTTGGGGATGACAAGTAGTAGATTACAACAATATTGAGCAAAGTTTAGCCCATAAAGTAATTCGAAAATAGAATCCCTCCCCTTCTTTTAAGAATAGCACGCAAAAGTGTTCCCAAAGTTCTATTGACAACTTCAGTTTGTCCATCTGTTTGAGGATGACAAGTAGTAGATTACAACAATATTGAACAAAGTTTAGCCCATAAAGTAATCCAAAAATAGAATCCCTCCCCTTCTCAGTCCTAGGCAACCCCAAAATAAAGTGCATAGAAATGTCAATCCAAGTTCTTTTTAAGAATAGCACGCAAAAGTGTTCCCAAAGTTCTATTTACAACTTCAGTTTGTCCATCCGTTTGAGAATGACAAGTAGTAAATTACAACAATATTGAGCAAAGGTTAGGCCATATAAGTTCTATTGACAACTTCAGTTTTTCCATCCGTTTGAGGATGACAAGTAGTAGATTACAACAATATTGAGCAAAGTTTAGCCCATAAAGTAATCCAAAAATAGAATCCCTCCCCTTCTTAGTCCTAGGCAACCCCAAAATAAAGTCCATAGAAATGTCAATCCAAGTTCTTTTAAGAATAGCACGCACAAGTGTTCCCAAAGTTCTATTTACAACTTCAGTTTGTCCCTCCGTTTGGGGATGACAAGTAGTAGATTACAACAATATTGAGCAAAGTTTAGCCATAAAGTAATCCAAAAATAGAATCCCTCACCTTCTTAGTCCTAGGCAACCCCAAAATAAAATGCATAGAAATGTCAATCCAAGTTCTTTTTAAGAATAGCACGCAAAAGTGTTCCCAAAGTTCTATTTACAACTTCAGTTTGTCCATCCGTTTGAGGATGACAAGTTGTAGATTACAACTTTATTGTGCAAAGTTTAGCCCATAAAGTAATCCAAAAATAGAATCCCTCCCCTTCTTAGTCCTAGGCAACCGCAAAATAAAGTCCATAGAAATGTCAATCCAAGTTCTTTTTAAGAATAGCACGCAAAAGTGTTCCCAAAGTTCTATTTACAACTTCAGTTTGTCCATCCGTTTGAGGATGACAAGTAGTAGATTACAACAATATTGAGCAAAGTTTAGCCATAAAGTAATCCAAAAATAGAATCCCTCCCCTTCTTAGTCCTTGGCAACCCCAAAATAAAGTCCATAGAAATGTCAATCCAAGTTCTTTTTAAGAATAGCACGCAAAAGTGTTCCTAAAGTTCTATTGACAACTTCAGTTTGTCCATCCGTTTGAGGATGACAAGTAGTAGATTACAACAATATTGAGCAAAGTTTAGCCCATAAAGTAATCCAAAAATAGAATCCCTCCCCTTCTTAGTCCTAGGCAACCCCAAAATAAAGTGCATAGAAATGTTAATCCAAGTTCTTTTAAGAATAGCACGCACAAGTGTTCCCAAAGTTCTATTTACAACTTCAGTTTGTCCATCTGTTTGAGGATGACAAGTAGTAGATTACAACAATATTGAGCAAAGTTTAGCCCATAAAGTAATCCAAAATAGAATCCCTCACCTTCTTAGTCCTAGGCAACCCCAAAATAAAGTCCACAGAAATGTCAGTCCAAGTTCTTTTAAGAATAGCACGCAAAAGTGTTCCCAAAGTTCTATTTACAACTTCAGTTTGTCCATCCATTTGAGGATGACAAGTAGTAGATTACAACAATATGGAGCAAAGTTTAGCCCATAAAGTAATGCAAAAATAGAATCTCTCCCCTTCTTAGTCCTAGGCAACCCCAAAATAAAGTCTATAGAAATGTCAATCCAAGTTCTTTTAAGAATAGCACGCACCAGTATTCCCAAAGTTCTATTTACAACTTCAGTTTGTCCATCCGTTTGGGGATGACAAGTAGTAGATTACAACAATATTGAGCAAAGTTTAGCCCATATAAGTTCTATTGACAACTTCAGTTTGTCCATCCGTTTGAGGATGACAAATAGTAGATTACAACAATATTGAGCAAAGTTTAGCCCATAAAGTAATCCAAAACTAGAATCCCTCCCCTTCTTAGTCCTAGGCAACCCCAAAATAAAGTCCATAGAAATGTCAATCCAAGTTCTTTTTAAGAATAGCACGCAAAAGTATTCCCAAAGTTCTATTTACAACTTCAGTTTGTCCATCCGTTTGAGGATGACAAGTAGTAGATTACAACAATATGGAGCAAAGTTTAGCCCATAAAGTAATCCAAAAATAGAATCCCTCCCCTTCTTAGTCCTAGGCAACCCCAAAATAAAGTCCATAGAAATGTCAATCAATGTTCTTTTAAGAATAGCACGCACAAGTGTTCCCAAAGTTCTATTTAAAACTTCAGTTTGTCCATCCGTTTGGGGATGACAAGTAGTAGATTACAACAATATTGAGCAAAGTTTAGCCCATATAAGTTCTATTGACAACTTCAGTTTGTCCATCCGTTTGAGGATGACAAATATTAGATTACAATAATATTGAGCAAAGTTTAGCCCATAAAGTAATCCAAAAATAGAATCCCTCCCCTTCTTAGTCCTAGGCAACCCAGAATAAAGTCCATAGAAATGTCAATCCAAGTTCTTTTTAAGAATAGCACGCAAAAGTGTTCTCAAAGTTCTATTTACAACTTCAGTTTGTCCATCCGTTTGAGGATGACAAGTAGTAGATTACAACAATATTGAGCAAAGTTTAGCCCATAAAGTAATCCAAAAATAGAATCCCTCCCCTTCTTAGTCCTAGGCAACCCCACAATAAAGTGCATAGATATGTCAATCCAAGTTCTTTTTAAGAATAGCACGCAAAAGTGTTCCCAAAGTTCTATTTACAACTTCAGTTTGTCCATCCGTTTGAGGATGACAAGTTGTAGATTACAACTTTATTGTGCAAAGTTTAGCCCATAAAGTAATTCAAAAATAGAATCCCTCCCCTTCTTAGTCCTAGGCAACCCCAAAATAAAGTGCATAGAAATGTCAATCCAAGTTCTTTTTAAGAATAGCACGCAAAAGTGTTCCCAAAGTTCTATTGACAACTTCAGTTTGTCCATCCGTTTGAGGATGACAAGTAGTAGATTACAACAATATTGAGCAAAGTTTAGCCCATAAAGTAATCCAAAAATAGAATCCCTCACCTTCTTAGTTCTAGGCAACCCCAAAATAAAGTCCATAGAAATGTCAGTCCAAGTTCTTTTAAGAATAGCACGCAAAAGTGTTCCCAAAGTTCTATTTACAACTTCAGTTTGTCCATTCGTTTGAGGATGACAAGTAGTAGATTACAACAATATTGAGCAAAGTTTAGCCCATAAAGTAATCCAAAAATAGAATCCCTCCCCTTCTTAGTCCTAGGCAACCCCAGAATAAAGTCCATAGAAATGTCAATCCAAGTTCTTTTTAAGAATAGCACGCAAAAGTGTTCCCAAAGTTCAATTTACAACTTCAGTTTGTCAATCTGTTTGAGGATGACAAGTAGTAGATTACAACAATATTGAGCAAAGTTTAGCCATAAAGTAATCCAAAAATAGAATCCCTCCCCTTCTTAGTCCTTGTCAACCCCAAAATAAAGTCCATAGAAATGTCAATCCAAGTTCTTTGTAAGAATAGCACGCAAAAGTGTTCCCAAAGTTCTATTGACAACTTCAGTTTGTCCTTCCGTTTGAGGATGAAAAGTAGTAGATTACAACAATATTGAGCAAAGTTTAGCCTATAAAGTAATCCAAAAATAGAATCCTTCACCTTCTTAGTCCTAGGCAACCCTAAAATAAAGTCCATAGAAATATCAGTCCAAGTTCTTTTAAGAATAGCACGCAAAAGTGTTCCCAAAGTTCTATTTACAACTTCAGTTTGTCCATCCGTTTGAGGATGACAAGTAGTAGATTACAACAATATTGAGCAAAGTTTAGCCCATAAAGTAATCCAAAAATAGAATCCCTCCCCTTCTTAGTCCTTGGCAACCCCAAAATAAAGTGCATAGAAATGTCAATCCAAGTTCTTTTAAGAATAGCACGCACAAGTGTTCCTAAAGTTCTATTTACAACTTCAGTTTGTCCATCCGTTTGGGGATGACAAGTAGTAGATTACAACAATATTGAGCAAAGTTTAGCCCATAAAGTAATCCGAAAATAGAATCCCTCCCCTTCTTTTAAGAATAACACGCAAAAGTGTTCCCAAAGTTCTATTGACAACTTCAGTTTGTCCATCCGTTTGAGGATGACAAGTAGTAGATTACAACAATATGGATTAAAGTTTAGCCCATAAAGTAATCCAAAAATAGAATCCCTCCCCTTCTTAGTCCTAGGCAACCCCAAAATAAAGTGCATAGAAATGTCAATCCAAGTTCTTTTAAGAATAGCACGCACAAGTGTTCCCAAAGTTCTATTTACAACTTCAGTTTGTCCATCCGTTTGGGGATGACAAGTAGTAGATTACAACAATATTGAGCAAAGTTTAGCCCATAAAGTAATCCGAAAATAGAATCCCTCCCCTTCTTTTAAGAATAGCACGCAAAAGTGTTCCCAAAGTTCTATTGACAACTTCAGTTTGTCCATCCGTTTGAGGATGACAAGTAGTAGATTACAACAATATGGATTAAAGTTTAGCCCATAAAGTAATCCAAAAATAGAATCCCTCCCCTTCTTAGTCCTAGGCAACCCCAAAATAAAGTCCATAGAAATGTCAATCCAAGTTCTTTTAAGAATAGCACGCACAAGTGTTCCGAAAGTTCTATTTACAACTTCAGTTTGTCCATCCGTTTGGTGATGACAAGTAGTAGATTACAACAATATTGAGCAAAGTTTAGCCCATAAAGTAATCCGAAAATAGAATCCCTCCCCTTCTTTTAAGAATAGCACGCAAAAGTGTTCCCAAAGTTCTATTGACAACTTCAGTTTGTCCATCTGTTTGAGGATGACAAGTAGTAGATTACAACAATATTGAACAAAGTTTAGCCCATAAAGTAATCCAAAAATAGAATCCCTCCCCTTCTCAGTCCTAGACAACCCCAAAATAAAGTGCATAGAAATGTCAATCCAAGTTCTTTTTAAGAATAGGACACAAAAGTGTTCCCAAAGTTCTATTTACAACTTCAGTTTGTCCATCCGTTTGAGAATGACAAGTAGTAAATTACAACAATATTGAGCAAAGGTTAGGCCATATAAGTTCTATTGACAACTTCAGTTTTTCCATCCGTTTGAGGATGACAAGTAGTAGATTACAACAATATTGAGCAAAGTTTAGCCCATAAAGTAATCCAAAAATAGAATCCCTCCCCTTCTTAGTCCTAGGCAACCCCAAAATAAAGTCCATAGAAATGTCAATCCAAGTTCTTTTTAAGAAAAGCACGCAAAAGTGTTCCCAAAGTTCTATTGACAACTTCAGTTTGTCCATCCGTTTGAGGATGACAAGTAGTAGATTACAACAATATGGAGCAAAGTTAGGCCATAAAGTAATCCAAAAATAGAATCCCTCCCCTTCTTAGTCCTAGGCAACCTCAAAATAAAGTGCATAGAAATGTCAATCCAAGTTCTTTTTAAGAATAGGACGCACAAGTGTTCCCAAAGTTCTATTTACAACTTCAGTTTGTCCATCCGTTTGGGGATGACAAGTAGTAGATTACAACAATATTGAGCAAAGTTTAGCCCATATAAGTTCTATTGACAACTTCAGTTTGTCCATCCGTTTGAGGATGACAAGTAGTAGATTACAACAATATTGAGCAATGTTTAGCCCATAAAGTAATCCAAAAATAGAATCCCTCCCCTTCTTAGTCCTAGGCATCCCGAAAATAAAGTGCATAGAAATGTCAATCCAAGTTCTTTTTAAGAATAGCACGCACAAGTGTTCCCAAAGTTCTATTTACAACTTCAGTTTGTCCATCCGTTTGAGGATGACAAGTAGTAGATTACAACAATATTGAGCAAAGTTTAGCCCATAAAGTAATCCAAAAATAGAATCCCTCACCTTCTTAGTCCTAGGCAACCCCAAAATAAAGTGCATAGAAATGTCAGTCCAAGTTCTTTTAAGAATAGCACGCAAAAGTGTTCCCAAAGTTCTATTTACAACTTCAGTTTGTCCATCCGTTTGGGGATGACAAGTAGTAGATTACAACAATATGGAGCAAAGTTTAGCCCATAAAGTAATGCAAAAATAGAATCCCTCCCCTTCTTAGTCCTAGGCAACCCCAAAATAAAGTCCATAGAAATGTCAATCCAAGTTCTTTTAAGAATAGCACGCACAAGTGTTCCCAAAGTTTTATTTACAACTTCAGTTTGTCCATCCGTTTGGGGATGACAAGTAGTAGATTACAACAATATTGAGCAAAGTTTAGCCCATATAAGTTCTATTGACAACTTCAGTTTGTCCATCCGTTTGAGAATGACAAATAGTAGATTACAACAATATTGAGCAAAGTTTAGCCCATAAAGTAATCCAAAAATAGAATCCCTCCCCTTCTTAGTCCTAGGCAACCCCAAAATAAAGTCCATAGAAATGTCAATCAATGTTCTTTTAAGAATAGCACGCACAAGTGTTCTCAAAGTTCTATTTAAAACTTCAGTTTGTCCATCCGTTTGGGGATGACAAGTAGTAGATTACAACAATATTGAGCAAAGTTTAGCCCATATAAGTTCTATTGACAACTTCAGTTTGTCCATCCGTTTGAGGATGACAAATAGTAGATTACAACAATATTGAGCAAAGTTTAGCCCATAAAGTAATCCAAAACTAGAATCCCTCCCCTTCTTAGTCCTAGGCAACCCCAAAATAAAGTCCATAGAAATGTCAATCCAAGTTCTTTTTAAGAATAGCACGCAAAAGTGTTCCCAAAGTTCTATTTACAACTTCAGTTTGTCCATCCGTTTGAGGATGACAAGTAGTAGATTACAACAATATGGAGCAAAGTTTAGCCCATAAAGTAATCCAAAAATAGAATCCCTCCCCTTTTTAGTCCTAGGCAACCCCAAAATAAAGTCCATAGAAATGTCAATCAATGTTCTTTTAAGAATAGCACGCACAAGTGTTCCCAAAGTTCTATTTAAAACTTCAGTTTGTCCATCCGTTTGGGGATGACAAGTAGTAGATTACAACAATATTGAGCAAAGTTTAGCCCATATAAGTTCTATTGACAACTTCAGTTTGTCCATCCGTTTGAGGATGACAAATATTAGATTACAACAATATTGAGCAAAGTTTAGCCCATAAAGTAATCCAAAAATAGAATCCCTCCCCTTCTTAGTCCTAGGCAACCCCAAAATAAAGTCCATAGAAATGTCAATCCAAGTTCTTTTAAGAATAGCACGCACATGTGTTCCCAAAGTTCTATTTACAACTTCAGTTTGTCCATCCGTTTGGGGATGACAAGTAGTAGATTACAACAATATTGAGCAAAGTTTAGCCCATAAAGTAATCCGAAAATAGAATCCCTCCCCTTCTTTTAAGAATAGCACGCAAAAGTGTTCCCAAAGTTCTATTGACAACTTCAGTTTGTCCATCTGTTTGAGGATGACAAGTAGTAGATTACAACAATATTGAACAAAGTTTAGCCCATAAAGTAATCCAAAAATAGAATCCCTCCCCTTCTCAGTCCTAGGCAACCCCAAAATAAAGTGCATAGAAATGTCAATCCAAGTTCTTTTTAAGAATAGGACACAAAAGTGTTCCCAAAGTTCTATTTACAACTTCAGTTTGTCCATCCGTTTGAGAATGACAAGTAGTAAATTACAACAATATTGAGCAAAGGTTAGGCCATATAAGTTCTATTGACAACTTCAGTTTTTCCATCCGTTTGAGGATGACAAGTAGTAGATTACAACAATATTGAGCAAAGTTTAGCCCATAAAGTAATCCAAAAATAGAATCCCTCCCCTTCTTAGTCCTAGGCAACCCCAAAATAAAGTCCATAGAAATGTCAATCCAAGTTCTTTTTAAGAAAAGCACGCAAAAGTGTTCCCAAAGTTCTATTGACAACTTCAGTTTGTCCATCCGTTTGAGGATGACAAGTAGTAGATTACAACAATATGGAGCAAAGTTAGGCCATAAAGTAATCCAAAAATAGAATCCCTCCCCTTCTTAGTCCTAGGCAACCTCAAAATAAAGTGCATAGAAATGTCAATCCAAGTTCTTTTTAAGAATAGGACGCACAAGTGTTCCCAAAGTTCTATTTACAACTTCAGTTTGTCCATCCGTTTGGGGATGACAAGTAGTAGATTACAACAATATTGAGCAAAGTTTAGCCCATATAAATTCTTTTTACAACTTCAGTTTGTCCATCCGTTTGAGGATGACAAGTAGTAGATTACAACAATATTGAGCAATGTTTAGCCCATAAAGTAATCCAAAAATAGAATCCCTCCCCTTCTTAGTCCTAGGCAACCCCAAAATAAAGTGCATAGAAATGTCAATCCAAGTTCTTTTTAAGAATAGCACGCACAAGTGTTCCCAAAGTTCTATTTACAACTTCAGTTTGTCCATCCGTTTGAGGATGACAAGTAGTAGATCACAACAATATTGAGCAAAGTTTAGCCCATAAAGTAATCCAAAAATAGAATCCCTCACCTTCTTAGTCCTAGGCAACCCCAAAATAAAGTGCATAGAAATGTCAGTCCAAGTTCTTTTAAGAATAGCACGCAAAAGTGTTCCCAAAGTTCTATTTACAACTTCAGTTTGTCCATCCGTTTGGGGATGACAAGTAGTAGATTACAACAATATGGAGCAAAGTTTAGCCCATAAAGTAATGCAAAAATAGAATCCCTCCCCTTCTCAGTCCTAGGCAACCCCAAAATAAAGTGCATAGAAATGTCAATCCAAGTTCTTTTTAAGAATAGGACACAAAAGTGTTCCCAAAGTTCTATTTACAACTTCAGTTTGTCCATCCGTTTGAGAATGACAAGTAGTAAATTACAACAATATTGAGCAAAGGTTAGGCCATATAAGTTCTATTGACAACTTCAGTTTTTCCATCCGTTTGAGGATGACAAGTAGTAGATTACAACAATATTGAGCAAAGTTTAGCCCATAAAGTAATCCAAAAATAGAATCCCTCCCCTTCTTAGTCCTAGGCAACCCCAAAATAAAGTCCATAGAAATGTCAATCCAAGTTCTTTTTAAGAAAAGCACGCAAAAGTGTTCCCAAAGTTCTATTGACAACTTCAGTTTGTCCATCCGTTTGAGGATGACAAGTAGTAGATTACAACAATATGGAGCAAAGTTAGGCCATAAAGTAATCCAAAAATAGAATCCCTCCCCTTCTTAGTCCTAGGCAACCTCAAAATAAAGTGCATAGAAATGTCAATCCAAGTTCTTTTTAAGAATAGGACGCACAAGTGTTCCCAAAGTTCTATTTACAACTTCAGTTTGTCCATCCGTTTGGGGATGACAAGTAGTAGATTACAACAATATTGAGCAAAGTTTAGCCCATATAAATTCTTTTGACAACTTCAGTTTGTCCATCCGTTTGAGGATGACAAGTAGTAGATTACAACAATATTGAGCAATGTTTAGCCCATAAAGTAATCCAAAAATAGAATCCCTCCCCTTCTTAGTCCTAGGCAACCCCAAAATAAAGTGCATAGAAATGTCAATCCAAGTTCTTTTTAAGAATAGCACGCACAAGTGTTCCCAAAGTTCTATTTACAACTTCAGTTTGTCCATCCGTTTGAGGATGACAAGTAGTAGATTACAACAATATTGAGCAAAGTTTAGCCCATAAAGTAATCCAAAAATAGAATCCCTCACCTTCTTAGTCCTAGGCAACCCCAAAATAAAGTGCATAGAAATGTCAGTCCAAGTTCTTTTAAGAATAGCACGCAAAAGTGTTCCCAAAGTTCTATTTACAACTTCAGTTTGTCCATCCGTTTGGGGATGACAAGTAGTAGATTACAACAATATGGAGCAAAGTTTAGCCCATAAAGTAATGCAAAAATAGAATCCCTCCCCTTCTTAGTCCTAGGCAACCCCAAAATAAAGTCCATAGAAATGTCAATCCAAGTTCTTTTTAAGAATAGGACGCACAAGTGTTCCCAAAGTTCTATTTACAACTTCAGTTTGTCCATCCGTTTGGGGATGACAAGTAGTAGATTACAACAATATTGAGCAAAGTTTAGCCCATATAAGTTCTATTGACAACTTCAGTTTGTCCATCCGTTTGAGGATGACAAGTAGTAGATTACAACAATATTGAGCAATGTTTAGCCCATTAAGTAATCCAAAAATAGAATCCCTCCCCTTCTTAGTCCTAGGCAACCCCAAAATAAAGTGCATAGAAATGTCAATCCAAGTTCTTTTTAAGAATAGCACGCACAAGTGTTCCCAAAGTTCTATTTACAACTTCAGTTTGTCCATCCGTTTGAGGATGACAAGTAGTAGATTACAACAATATTGAGCAAAGTTTAGCCCATAAAGTAATCCAAAAATAGAATCCCTCACCTTCTTAGTCCTAGGCAACCCCAAAATAAAGTCCATAGAAATGTCAATCCAAGTTCTTTTAAGAATAGCACGCACAAGTGTTCCCAAAGTTCTATTTACAACTTCAGTTTGTCCATCCGTTTGGGGATGACAAGTAGTAGATTACAACAATATTGAGCAAAGTTTAGCCCATATAAGTTCTATTGACAACTTCAGTTTGTCCATCCGTTTGAGAATGACAAATAGTAGATTACAACAATATTGAGCAAAGTTTAGCCCATAAAGTAATCCAAAAATAGAATCCCTCCCCTTCTTAGTCCTAGGCAACCCCAAAATAAAGTCCATAGAAATGTCAATCAATGTTCTTTTAAGAATAGCACGCACAAGTGTTCCCAAAGTTCTATTTAAAACTTCAGTTTGTCCATCCGTTTGGGGATGACAAGTAGTAGATTACAACAATATTGAGCAAAGTTTAGCCCATATAAGTTCTATTGACAACTTCAGTTTGTCCATCCGTTTGAGGATGACAAATATTAGATTACAACAATATTGAGCAAAGTTTAGCCCATAAAGTAATCCAAAAATAGAATCCCTCCCCTTCTTAGTCCTAGGCAACCCCAAAATAAAGTGCATAGAAATGTTAATCCAAGTTCTTTTAAGAATAGCACGCACAAGTGTTCCCAAAGTTCTATTTACAACTTCAGTTTGTCCATCTGTTTGAGGATGACAAGTAGTAGATTACAACAATATTGAGCAAAGTTTAGCCCATAAAGTAATCCAAAATAGAATCCCTCACCTTCTTAGTCCTAGGCAACCCCAAAATAAAGTCCACAGAAATGTCAGTCCAAGTTCTTTTAAGAATAGCACGCAAAAGTGTTCCCAAAGTTCTATTTACAACTTCAGTTTGTCCATCCATTTGAGGATGACAAGTAGTAGATTACAACAATATGGAGCAAAGTTTAGCCCATAAAGTAATGCAAAAATAGAATCTCTCCCCTTCTTAGTCCTAGGCAACCCCAAAATAAAGTCTATAGAAATGTCAATCCAAGTTCTTTTAAGAATAGCACGCACCAGTATTCCCAAAGTTCTATTTACAACTTCAGTTTGTCCATCCGTTTGGGGATGACAAGTAGTAGATTACAACAATATTGAGCAAAGTTTAGCCCATATAAGTTCTATTGACAACTTCAGTTTGTCCATCCGTTTGAGGATGACAAATATTAGATTACAACAATATTGAGCAAAGTTTAGCCCATAAAGTAATCCAAAAATAGAATCCCTCCCCTTCTTAGTCCTAGGCAACCCCAGAATAAAGTCCATAGAAATGTCAATCCAAGTTCTTTTTAAGAATAGCACGCAAAAGTGTTCTCAAAGTTCTATTTACAACTTCAGTTTGTCCATCCGTTTGAGGATGACAAGTAGTAGATTACAACAATATTGAGCAAAGTTTAGCCCATAAAGTAATGCAAAAATAGAATCCCTCCCCTTCTTAGTCCTAGGCAACCCCAAAATAAAGTCCATAGAAATGTCAATCCAAGTTCTTTTTAAGAATAGCACGCAAAAGTGTTCCCAAAGTTCTATTGACAACTTCAGTTTGTCCTTCCGTTTGAGGATGAAAAGTAGTAGATTACAACAATATTGAGCAAAGTTTAGCCTATAAAGTAATCCAAAAATAGAATCCCTCACCTTCTTAGTCCTAGGCAACCCTAAAATAAAGTCCATAGAAATATCAGTCCAAGTTCTTTTAAGAATAGCACGCAAAAGTGTTCCCAAAGTTCTATTTACAACTTCAGTTTGTCCATCCGTTTGAGGATGACAAGTAGTAGATTACAACAATATTGAGCAAAGTTTAGCCCATAAAGTAATCCAAAAATAGAATCCCTCCCCTTCTTAGTCCTTGGCAACCCCAAAATAAAGTGCATAGAAATGTCAATCCAAGTTCTTTTAAGAATAGCACGCACAAGTGTTCCTAAAGTTCTATTTACAACTTCAGTTTGTCCATCCGTTTGGGGATGACAAGTAGTAGATTACAACAATATTGAGCAAAGTTTAGCCCATAGAGTAATCCGAAAATAGAATCCCTCCCCTTCTTTTAAGAATAGCACTCAAAAGTGTTCCCAAAGTTCTATTGACAACTTCAGTTTGTCCATCCGTTTGAGGATGACAAGTAGTAGATTACAACAATATGGATTAAAGTTTAGCCCATAAAGTAATCCAAAAATAGAATCCCTCCCCTTCTTAGTCCTAGGCAACCCCAAAATAAAGTGCATAGAAATGTCAATCCAAGTTCTTTTAAGAATAGCACGCAAAAGTGTTCCCAAAGTTCTATTTACAACTTCAGTTTGTCCATCCGTTTGAGGATGACAAGTAGTAGATTACAACAATATTGAGCAAAGTTTAGCCCATAAAGTAATCCAAAAATAGAATCCCTCCCCTTCTTAGTCCTTGGCAACCCCAAAATAAAGTGCATAGAAATGTCAATCCAAGTTCTTTTAAGAATAGCACGCACAAGTGTTCCTAAAGTTCTATTTACAACTTCAGTTTGTCCATCCGTTTGGGGATGACAAGTAGTAGATTACAACAATATTGAGCAAAGTTTAGCCCATAAAGTAATCCGAAAATAGAATCCCTCCCCTTCTTTTAAGAATAACACGCAAAAGTGTTCCCAAAGTTCTATTGACAACTTCAGTTTGTCCATCCGTTTGAGGATGACAAGTAGTAGATTACAACAATATGGATTAAAGTTTAGCCCATAAAGTAATCCAAAAATAGAATCCCTCCCCTTCTTAGTCCTAGGCAACCCCAAAATAAAGTGCATAGAAATGTCAATCCAAGTTCTTTTAAGAATAGCACGCACAAGTGTTCCCAAAGTTCTATTTACAACTTCAGTTTGTCCATCCGTTTGGGGATGACAAGTAGTAGATTACAACAATATTGAGCAAAGTTTAGCCCATAAAGTAATCCGAAAATAGAATCCCTCCCCTTCTTTTAAGAATAGCACGCAAAAGTGTTCCCAAAGTTATATTGACAACTTCAGTTTGTCCATCCGTTTGAGGATGACAAGTAGTAGATTACAACAATATGGATTAAAGTTTAGCCCATAAAGTAATCCAAAAATAGAATCCCTCCCCTTCTTAGTCCTAGGCAACCCCAAAATAAAGTCCATAGAAATGTCAATCCAAGTTCTTTTAAGAATAGCACGCACAAGTGTTCCCAAAGTTCTATTTACAACTTCAGTTTGTCCATCCGTTTGGTGATGACAAGTTGTAGATTACAACAATATTGAGCAAAGTTTAGCCCATAAAGTAATCCGAAAATAGAATCCCTCCCCTTCTTTTAAGAATAGCACGCAAAAGTGTTCCCAAAGTTCTATTGACAACTTCAGTTTGTCCATCTGTTTGAGGATGACAAGTAGTAGATTACAACAATATTGAACAAAGTTTAGCCCATAAAGTAATCCAAAAATAGAATCCCTCCCCTTCTCAGTCCTAGACAACCCCAAAATAAAGTGCATAGAAATGTCAATCCAAGTTCTTTTTAAGAATAGGACACAAAAGTGTTCCCAAAGTTCTATTTACAACTTCAGTTTGTCCATCCGTTTGAGAATGACAAGTAGTAAATTACAACAATATTGAGCAAAGGTTAGGCCATATAAGTTCTATTGACAACTTCAGTTTTTCCATCCGTTTGAGGATGACAAGTAGTAGATTACAACAATATTGAGCAAAGTTTAGCCCATAAAGTAATCCAAAAATAGAATCCCTCCCCTTCTTAGTCCTAGGCAACCCCAAAATAAAGTCCATAGAAATGTCAATCCAAGTTCTTTTTAAGAAAAGCACGCAAAAGTGTTCCCAAAGTTCTATTGACAACTTCAGTTTGTCCATCCGTTTGAGGATGACAAGTAGTAGATTACAACAATATGGAGCAAAGTTAGGCCATAAAGTAATCCAAAAATAGAATCCCTCCCCTTCTTAGTCCTAGGCAACCTCAAAATAAAGTGCATAGAAATGTCAATCCAAGTTCTTTTTAAGAATAGGACGCACAAGTGTTCCCAAAGTTCTATTTACAACTTCAGTTTGTCCATCCGTTTGGGGATGACAAGTAGTAGATTACAACAATATTGAGCAAAGTTTAGCCCATATAAGTTCTATTGACAACTTCAGTTTGTCCATCCGTTTGAGGATGACAAGTAGTAGATTACAACAATATTGAGCAATGTTTAGCCCATAAAGTAATCCAAAAATAGAATCCCTCCCCTTCTTAGTCCTAGGCAGCCCCAAAATAAAGTGCATAGAAATGTCAATCCAAGTTCTTTTTAAGAATAGCACGCACAAGTGTTCCCAAAGTTCTATTTACAACTTCAGTTTGTCCATCCGTTTGAGGATGACAAGTAGTAGATTACAACAATATTGAGCAAAGTTTAGCCCATAAAGTAATCCAAAAATAGAATCCCTCACCTTCTTAGTCCTAGGCAACCCCAAAATAAAGTGCATAGAAATGTCAGTCCAAGTTCTTTTAAGAATAGCACGCAAAAGTGTTCCCAAAGTTCTATTTACAACTTCAGTTTGTCCATCCGTTTGGGGATGACAAGTAGTAGATTACAACAATATGGAGCAAAGTTTAGCCCATAAAGTAATGCAAAAATAGAATCCCTCCCCTTCTTAGTCCTAGGCAACCCCAAAATAAAGTCCATAGAAATGTCAATCCAAGTTCTTTTAAGAATAGCACGCACAAGTGTTCCCAAAGTTCTATTTACAACTTCAGTTTGTCCATCCGTTTGGGGATGACAAGTAATAGATTACAACAATATTGAGCAAAGTTTAGCCCATATAAGTTCTATTGACAACTTCAGTTTGTCCATCCGTTTGAGAATGACAAATAGTAGATTACAACAATATTGAGCAAAGTTTAGCCCATAAAGTAATCCAAAAATAGAATCCCTCCCCTTCTTAGTCCTAGGCAACCCCAAAATAAAGTCCATAGAAATGTCAATCAATGTTCTTTTAAGAATAGCACGCACAAGTGTTCTCAAAGTTCTATTTAAAACTTCAGTTTGTCCATCCGTTTGGGGATGACAAGTAGTAGATTACAACAATATTGAGCAAAGTTTAGCCCATATAAGTTCTATTGACAACTTCAGTTTGTCCATCCGTTTGAGGATGACAAATAGTAGATTACAACAATATTGAGCAAAGTTTAGCCCATAAAGTAATCCAAAACTAGAATCCCTCCCCTTCTTAGTCCTAGGCAACCCCAAAATAAAGTCCATAGAAATGTCAATCCAAGTTCTTTTTAAGAATAGCACGCAAAAGTGTTCCCAAAGTTCTATTTACAACTTCAGTTTGTCCATCCGTTTGAGGATGACAAGTAGTAGATTACAACAATATGGAGCAAAGTTTAGCCCATAAAGTAATCCAAAAATAGAATCCCTCCCCTTTTTAGTCCTAGGCAACCCCAAAATAAAGTCCATAGAAATGTCAATCAATGTTCTTTTAAGAATAGCACGCACAAGTGTTCCCAAAGTTCTATTTAAAACTTCAGTTTGTCCATCCGTTTGGGGATGACAAGTAGTAGATTACAACAATATTGAGCAAAGTTTAGCCCATATAAGTTCTATTGACAACTTCAGTTTGTCCATCCGTTTGAGGATGACAAATATTAGATTACAACAATATTGAGCAAAGTTTAGCCCATAAAGTAATCCAAAAATAGAATCCCTCCCCTTCTTAGTCCTAGGCAACCCCAAAATAAAGTCCATAGAAATGTCAATCCAAGTTCTTTTAAGAATAGCACGCACAAGTGTTCCCAAAGTTCTATTTACAACTTCAGTTTGTCCATCCGTTTGGTGATGACAAGTTGTAGATTACAACAATATTGAGCAAAGTTTAGCCCATAAAGTAATCCGAAAATAGAATCCCTCCCCTTCTTTTAAGAATAGCACGCAAAAGTGTTCCCAAAGTTCTATTGACAACTTCAGTTTGTCCATCTGTTTGAGGATGACAAGTAGTAGATTACAACAATATTGAACAAAGTTTAGCCCATAAAGTAATCCAAAAATAGAATCCCTCCCCTTCTCAGTCCTAGACAACCCCAAAATAAAGTGCATAGAAATGTCAATCCAAGTTCTTTTTAAGAATAGGACACAAAAGTGTTCCCAAAGTTCTATTTACAACTTCAGTTTGTCCATCCGTTTGAGAATGACAAGTAGTAAATTACAACAATATTGAGCAAAGGTTAGGCCATATAAGTTCTATTGACAACTTCAGTTTTTCCATCCGTTTGAGGATGACAAGTAGTAGATTACAACAATATTGAGCAAAGTTTAGCCCATAAAGTAATCCAAAAATAGAATCCCTCCCCTTCTTAGTCCTAGGCAACCCCAAAATAAAGTCCATAGAAATGTCAATCCAAGTTCTTTTTAAGAAAAGCACGCAAAAGTGTTCCCAAAGTTCTATTGACAACTTCAGTTTGTCCATCCGTTTGAGGATGACAAGTAGTAGATTACAACAATATGGAGCAAAGTTAGGCCATAAAGTAATCCAAAAATAGAATCCCTCCCCTTCTTAGTCCTAGGCAACCTCAAAATAAAGTGCATAGAAATGTCAATCCAAGTTCTTTTTAAGAATAGGACGCACAAGTGTTCCCAAAGTTCTATTTACAACTTCAGTTTGTCCATCCGTTTGGGGATGACAAGTAGTAGATTACAACAATATTGAGCAAAGTTTAGCCCATATAAGTTCTATTGACAACTTCAGTTTGTCCATCCGTTTGAGGATGACAAGTAGTAGATTACAACAATATTGAGCAATGTTTAGCCCATAAAGTAATCCAAAAATAGAATCCCTCCCCTTCTTAGTCCTAGGCAGCCCCAAAATAAAGTGCATAGAAATGTCAATCCAAGTTCTTTTTAAGAATAGCACGCACAAGTGTTCCCAAAGTTCTATTTACAACTTCAGTTTGTCCATCCGTTTGAGGATGACAAGTAGTAGATTACAACAATATTGAGCAAAGTTTAGCCCATAAAGTAATCCAAAAATAGAATCCCTCACCTTCTTAGTCCTAGGCAACCCCAAAATAAAGTGCATAGAAATGTCAGTCCAAGTTCTTTTAAGAATAGCACGCAAAAGTGTTCCCAAAGTTCTATTTACAACTTCAGTTTGTCCATCCGTTTGGGGATGACAAGTAGTAGATTACAACAATATGGAGCAAAGTTTAGCCCATAAAGTAATGCAAAAATAGAATCCCTCCCCTTCTTAGTCCTAGGCAACCCCAAAATAAAGTCCATAGAAATGTCAATCCAAGTTCTTTTAAGAATAGCACGCACAAGTGTTCCCAAAGTTCTATTTACAACTTCAGTTTGTCCATCTGTTTGAGGATGACAAGTAGTAGATTACAACAATATTGAGCAAAGTTTAGCCCATAAAGTAATCCAAAATAGAATCCCTCACCTTCTTAGTCCTAGGCAACCCCAAAATAAAGTCCACAGAAATGTCAGTCCAAGTTCTTTTAAGAATAGCACGCAAAAGTGTTCCCAAAGTTCTATTTACAACTTCAGTTTGTCCATCCATTTGAGGATGACAAGTAGTAGATTACAACAATATGGAGCAAAGTTTAGCCCATAAAGTAATGCAAAAATAGAATCTCTCCCCTTCTTAGTCCTAGGCAACCCCAAAATAAAGTCTATAGAAATGTCAATCCAAGTTCTTTTAAGAATAGCACGCACCAGTATTCCCAAAGTTCTATTTACAACTTCAGTTTGTCCATCCGTTTGGGGATGACAAGTAGTAGATTACAACAATATTGAGCAAAGTTTAGCCCATATAAGTTCTATTGACAACTTCAGTTTGTCCATCCGTTTGAGGATGACAAATATTAGATTACAACAATATTGAGCAAAGTTTAGCCCATAAAGTAATCCAAAAATAGAATCCCTCACCTTCTTAGTCCTAGGCAACCCCAAAATAAAGTGCATAGAAATGTCAGTCCAAGTTCTTTTAAGAATAGCACGCAAAAGTGTTCCCAAAGTTCTATTTACAACTTCAGTTTGTCCATCCGTTTGGGGATGACAAGTAGTAGATTACAACAATATGGAGCAAAGTTTAGCCCATAAAGTAATGCAAAAATAGAATCCCTCCCCTTCTTAGTCCTAGGCAACCCCAAAATAAAGTCCATAGAAATGTCAATCCAAGTTCTTTTTAAGAATAGGACGCACAAGTGTTCCCAAAGTTCTATTTACAACTTCAGTTTGTCCATCCGTTTGGGGATGACAAGTAGTAGATTACAACAATATTGAGCAAAGTTTAGCCCATATAAGTTCTATTGACAACTTCAGTTTGTCCATCCGTTTGAGGATGACAAGTAGTAGATTACAACAATATTGAGCAATGTTTAGCCCATAAAGTAATCCAAAAATAGAATCCCTCCCCTTCTTAGTCCTAGGCAACCCCAAAATAAAGTGCATAGAAATGTCAATCCAAGTTCTTTTTAAGAATAGCACGCACAAGTGTTCCCAAAGTTCTATTTACAACTTCAGTTTGTCCATCCGTTTGAGGATGACAAGTAGTAGATTACAACAATATTGAGCAAAGTTTAGCCCATAAAGTAATCCAAAAATAGAATCCCTCACCTTCTTAGTCCTAGGCAACCCCAAAATAAAGTGCATAGAAATGTCAGTCCAAGTTCTTTTAAGAATAGCACGCAAAAGTGTTCCCAAAGTTCTATTTACAACTTCAGTTTGTCCATCCGTTTGGGGATGACAAGTAGTAGATTACAACAATATGGAGCAAAGTTTAGCCCATAAAGTAATGCAAAAATAGAATCCCTCCCCTTCTTAGTCCTAGGCAACCCCAAAATAAAGTCCATAGAAATGTCAATCCAAGTTCTTTTAAGAATAGCACGCACAAGTGTTCCCAAAGTTCTATTTACAACTTCAGTTTGTCCATCCGTTTGGGGATGACAAGTAGTAGATTACAACAATATTGAGCAAAGTTTAGCCCATATAAGTTCTATTGACAACTTCAGTTTGTCCATCCGTTTGAGAATGACAAATAGTAGATTACAACAATATTGAGCAAAGTTTAGCCCATAAAGTAATCCAAAAATAGAATCCCTCCCCTTCTTAGTCCTAGGCAACCCCAAAATAAAGTCCATAGAAATGTCAATCAATGTTCTTTTAAGAATAGCACGCACAAGTGTTCCCAAAGTTTTATTTAAAACTTCAGTTTGTCCATCCGTTTGGGGATGACAAGTAGTAGATTACAACAATATTGAGCAAAGTTTAGCCCATATAAGTTCTATTGACAACTTCAGTTTGTCCATCCGTTTGAGGATGACAAATATTAGATTACAACAATATTGAGCAAAGTTTAGCCCATAAAGTAATCCAAAAATAGAATCCCTCCCCTTCTTAGTCCTAGGCAACCCCAAAATAAAGTGCATAGAAATGTTAATCCAAGTTCTTTTAAGAATAGCACGCACAAGTGTTCCCAAAGTTCTATTTACAACTTCAGTTTGTCCATCTGTTTGAGGATGACAAGTAGTAGATTACAACAATATTGAGCAAAGTTTAGCCCATAAAGTAATCCAAAATAGAATCCCTCACCTTCTTAGTCCTAGGAAACCCCAAAATAAAGTCCACAGAAATGTCAGTCCAAGTTCTTTTAAGAATAGCACGCAAAAGTGTTCCCAAAGTTCTATTTACAACTTCAGTTTGTCCATCCATTTGAGGATGACAAGTAGTAGATTACAACAATATGGAGCAAAGTTTAGCCCATAAAGTAATGCAAAAATAGAATCTCTCCCCTTCTTAGTCCTAAGCAACCCCAAAATAAAGTCTATAGAAATGTCAATCCAAGTTCTTTTAAGAATAGCACGCACCAGTATTCCCAAAGTTCTATTTACAACTTCAGTTTGTCCATCCGTTTGGGGATGACAAGTAGTAGATTACAACAATATTGAGCAAAGTTTAGCCCATATAAGTTCTATTGACAACTTCAGTTTGTCCATCCGTTTGAGGATGACAAATAGTAGATTACAACAATATTGAGCAAAGTTTAGCCCATAAAGTAATCCAAAACTAGAATCCCTCCCCTTCTTAGTCCTAGGCAACCCCAAAATAAAGTCCATAGAAATGTCAATCCAAGTTCTTTTTAAGAATAGCACGCAAAAGTGTTCCCAAAGTTCTATTTACAACTTCAGTTTGTCCATCCGTTTGAGGATGACAAGTAGTAGATTACAACAATATGGTGCAAAGTTTAGCCCATATAAGTTCTATTGACAACTTCAGTTTGTCCATCCGTTTGAGGATGACAAATAGTAGATTACAACAATATTGAGCAAAGTTTAGCCCATAAAGTAATCCAAAACTAGAATCCCTCCCCTTCTTAGTCCTAGGCAACCCCAAAATAAAGTCCATAGAAATGTCAATCCAAGTTCTTTTTAAGAATAGCACGCAAAAGTGTTCCCAAAGTTCTATTTACAACTTCAGTTTGTCCATCCGTTTGAGGATGACAAGTAGTAGATTACAACAATATGGAGCAAAGTTTAGCCCATAAAGTAATCCAAAAATAGAATCCCTCCCCTTCTTAGTCCTAGGCAACCCCAAAATAAAGTCCATAGAAATGTCAATCAATGTTCTTTTAAGAATAGCACGCACAAGTGTTCCCAAAGTTCTATTTAAAACTTCAGTTTGTCCATCCGTTTGGGGATGAGAAGTAGTAGATTACAACAATATTGAGCAAAGTTTAGCCCATATAAGTTCTATTGACAACTTCAGTTTGTCCATCCGTTTGAGGATGACAAATATTAGATTACAACAATATTGAGCAAAGTTTAGCCCATAAAGTAATCCAAAAATAGAATCCCTCCCCTTCTTAGTCCTAGGCAACCCCAGAATAAAGTCCATAGAAATGTCAATCCAAGTTCTTTTTAAGAATAGCACGCAAAAGTGTTCTCAAAGTTCTATTTACAACTTCAGTTTGTCCATCCGTTTGAGGATGACAAGTAGTAGATTACAACAATATTGAGCAAAGTTTAGCCCATAAAGTAATGCAAAAATAGAATCCCTCCCCTTCTTAGTCCTAGGCAACCCCAAAATAAAGTCCATAGAAATGTCAATCCAAGTTCTTTTTAAGAATAGCACGCAAAAGTGTTCTCAAAGTTCTATTTACAACTTCAGTTTGTCCATCCGTTTGAGGATGACAAGTAGTAGATTACAACAATATTGAGCAAAGTTTAGCCCATAAAGTAATCCAAAAATAGAATCCCTCCCCTTCTTAGTCCTTGGCAACCCCAAAATAAAGTGCATAGAAATGTCAATCCAAGTTCTTTTAAGAATAGCACGCACAAGTGTTCCTAAAGTTCTATTTACAACTTCAATTTGTCCATCCGTTTGGGGATGACAAGTAGTAGATTACAACAATATTGAGCAAAGTTTAGCCCATAGAGTAATCCGAAAATAGAATCCCTCCCCTTCTTTTAAGAATAGCACTCAAAAGTGTTCCCAAAGTTCTATTGACAACTTCAGTTTGTCCATCCGTTTGAGGATGACAAGTAGTAGATTACAACAATATGGATTAAAGTTTAGCCCATAAAGTAATCCAAAAATAGAATCCCTCCCCTTCTTAGTCCTAGGCAACCCCAAAATAAAGTGCATAGAAATGTCAATCCAAGTTCTTTTAAGAATAGCACGCACAAGTGTTCCCAAAGTTCTATTTACAACTTCAGTTTGTCCATCCGTTTGGGGATGACAAGTAGTAGATTACAACAATATTGAGCAAAGTTTAGCCCATAAAGTAATCCGAAAATAGAATCCCTCCCCTTCTTTTAAGAATAGCACGCAAAAGTGTTCCCAAAGTTCTATTGACAACTTCAGTTTGTCCATCCGTTTGAGGATGACAAGTAGTAGATTACAACAATATGGAATAAAGTTTAGCCCATAAAGTAATCCAAAAATAGAATCCCTCCCCTTCTTAGTCCTAGGCAACCCCAAAATAAAGTGCATAGAAATGTCAATCCAAGTTCTTTTAAGAATAGCACGCACAAGTGTTCCCAAAGTTCTATTTACAACTTCAGTTTGTCCATCCGTTTGGGGATGACAAGTAGTAGATTACAACAATATTGAGCAAAGTTTAGCCCATAAAGTAATCCGAAAATAGAATCCCTCCCCTTCTTTTAAGAATAGCACGCAAAAGTGTTCCCAAAGTTCTATTGACAACTTCAGTTTGTCCATCTGTTTGAGGATGACAAGTAGTAGATTACAACAATATTGAACAAAGTTTAGCCCATAAAGTAATCCAAAAATAGAATCCCTCCCCTTCTCAGTCCTAGGCAACCCCAAAATAAAGTGCATAGAAATGTCAATCCAAGTTCTTTTTAAGAATAGCACGCAAAAGTGTTCCCAAAGTTCTATTTACAACTTCAGTTTGTCCATCCGTTTGAGAATGACAAGTAGTAAATTACAACAATATTGAGCAAAGGTTAGGCCATATAAGTTCTATTGACAACTTCAGTTTTTCCATCCGTTTGAGGATGACAAGTAGTAGATTACAACAATATTGAGCAAAGTTTAGCCCATAAAGTAATCCAAAAATAGAATCCCTCCCCTTCTTAGTCCTAGGCAACCCCAAAATAAAGTCCATAGAAATGTCAATCCAAGTTCTTTTTAAGAAAAGCACGCAAAAGTGTTCCCAAAGTTCTATTGACAACTTCAGTTTGTCCATCCGTTTGAGGATGACAAGTAGTAGATTACAACAATATGGAGCAAAGTTAGGCCATAAAGTAATCCAAAAATAGAATCCCTCCCCTTCTTAGTCCTAGGCAACCTCAAAATAAAGTGCATAGAAATGTCAATCCAAGTTCTTTTTAAGAATAGGATGCACAAGTGTTCCCAAAGTTCTATTTACAACTTCAGTTTGTCCATCCGTTTGGGGATGACAAGTAGTAGATTACAACAATATTGAGCAAAGTTTAGCCCATATAAGTTCTATTGACAACTTCAGTTTGTCCATCCATTTGAGGATGACAAGTAGTAGATTACAACAATATTGAGCAATGTTTAGCCCATAAAGTAATCCAAAAATAGAATCCCTCACCTTCTTAGTTCTAGGCAACCCTAAAATAAAGTCCATAGAAATATCAGTCCAAGTTCTTTTAAGAATAGCACGCAAAAGTGTTCCCAAATTTCTATTTACAACTTCAGTTTGTCCATCCGTTTGAGGATGACAAGTAGTAGATTACAACAATATTGAGCAAAGTTTATCCCATAAAGTAATCCAAAAATAGAATCCCTCCCCTTCTTAGTCCTTGGCAACCCCAAAATAAAGTGCATAGAAATGTCAATCCAAGTTCTTTTAAGAATAGCACGCACAAGTGTTCCTAAAGTTCTATTTACAACTTCAGTTTGTCCATCCGTTTGGGGATGACAAGTAGTAGATTACAACAATATTGAGCAAAGTTTAGCCCATAGAGTAATCCGAAAATAGAATCCCTCCCCTTCTTTTAAGAATAGCACTCAAAAGTGTTCCCAAAGTTCTATTGACAACTTCAGTTTGTCCATCCGTTTGAGGATGACAAGTAGTAGATTACAACAATATGGATTAAAGTTTAGCCCATAAAGTAATCCAAAAATAGAATCCCTCCCCTTCTTAGTCCTAGGCAACCCCAAAATAAAGTGCATAGAAATGTCAATCCAAGTTCTTTTAAGAATAGCACGCAAAAGTGTTCCCAAAGTTCTATTTACAACTTCAGTTTGTCCATCCGTTTGAGGATGACAAGTAGTAGATTACAACAATATTGAGCAAAGTTTAGCCCATAAAGTAATCCAAAAATAGAATCCCTCCCCTTCTTAGTCCTTGGCAACCCCAAAATAAAGTGCATAGAAATGTCAATCCAAGTTCTTTTAAGAATAGCACGCACAAGTGTTCCTAAAGTTCTATTTACAACTTCAGTTTGTCCATCCGTTTGGGGATGACAAGTAGTAGATTACAACAATATTGAGCAAAGTTTAGCCCATAAAGTAATCCGAAAATAGAATCCCTCCCCTTCTTTTAAGAATAACACGCAAAAGTGTTCCCAAAGTTCTATTGACAACTTCAGTTTGTCCATCCGTTTGAGGATGACAAGTAGTAGATTACAACAATATGGATTAAAGTTTAGCCCATAAAGTAATCCAAAAATAGAATCCCTCCCCTTCTTAGTCCTAGGCAACCCCAAAATAAAGTGCATAGAAATGTCAATCCAAGTTCTTTTAAGAATAGCACGCACAAGTGTTCCCAAAGTTCTATTTACAACTTCAGTTTGTCCATCCGTTTGGGGATGACAAGTAGTAGATTACAACAATATTGAGCAAAGTTTAGCCCATAAAGTAATCCGAAAATAGAATCCCTCCCCTTCTTTTAAGAATAGCACGCAAAAGTGTTCCCAAAGTTCTATTGACAACTTCAGTTTGTCCATCCGTTTGAGGATGACAAGTAGTAGATTACAACAATATGGATTAAAGTTTAGCCCATAAAGTAATCCAAAAATAGAATCCCTCCCCTTCTTAGTCCTAGGCAACCCCAAAATAAAGTCCATAGAAATGTCAATCCAAGTTCTTTTAAGAATAGCACGCACAAGTGTTCCAAAAGTTCTATTTACAACTTCAGTTTGTCCATCCGTTTGGTGATGACAAGTAGTAGATTTCAACAATATTGAGCAAAGTTTAGCCCATAAAGTAATCCGAAAATAGAATCCCTCCCCTTCTTTTAAGAATAGCACGCAAAAGTGTTCCCAAAGTTCTATTGACAACTTCAGTTTGTCCATCTGTTTGAGGATGACAAGTAGTAGATTACAACAATATTGAACAAAGTTTAGCCCATAAAGTAATCCAAAAATAGAATCCCTCCCCTTCTCAGTCCTAGACAACCCCAAAATAAAGTGCATAGAAATGTCAATCCAAGTTCTTTTTAAGAATAGGACACAAAAGTGTTCCCAAAGTTCTATTTACAACTTCAGTTTGTCCATCCGTTTGAGAATGACAAGTAGTAAATTACAACAATATTGAGCAAAGGTTAGGCCATATAAGTTCTATTGACAACTTCAGTTTTTCCATCCGTTTGAGGATGACAAGTAGTAGATTACAACAATATTGAGCAAAGTTTAGCCCATAAAGTAATCCAAAAATAGAATCCCTCCCCTTCTTAGTCCTAGGCAACCCCAAAATAAAGTCCATAGAAATGTCAATCCAAGTTCTTTTTAAGAAAAGCACGCAAAAGTGTTCCCAAAGTTCTATTGACAACTTCAGTTTGTCCATCCGTTTGAGGATGACAAGTAGTAGATTACAACAATATGGAGCAAAGTTAGGCCATAAAGTAATCCAAAAATAGAATCCCTCCCCTTCTTAGTCCTAGGCAACCTCAAAATAAAGTGCATAGAAATGTCAATCCAAGTTCTTTTTAAGAATAGGACGCACAAGTGTTCCCAAAGTTCTATTTACAACTTCAGTTTGTCCATCCGTTTGGGGATGACAAGTAGTAGATTACAACAATATTGAGCAAAGTTTAGCCCATATAAGTTCTATTGACAACTTCAGTTTGTCCATCCGTTTGAGGATGACAAGTAGTAGATTACAACAATATTGAGCAATGTTTAGCCCATAAAGTAATCCAAAAATAGAATCCCTCCCCTTCTTAGTCCTAGGCAGCCCCAAAATAAAGTGCATAGAAATGTCAATCCAAGTTCTTTTTAAGAATAGCACGCACGAGTGTTCCCAAAGTTCTATTTACAACTTCAGTTTGTCCATCCGTTTGAGGATGACAAGTAGTAGATTACAACAATATTGAGCAAAGTTTAGCCCATAAAGTAATCCAAAAATAGAATCCCTCACCTTCTTAGTCCTAGGCAACCCCAAAATAAAGTGCATAGAAATGTCAGTCCAAGTTCTTTTAAGAATAGCACGCAAAAGTGTTCCCAAAGTTCTATTTACAACTTCAGTTTGTCCATCCGTTTGGGGATGACAAGTAGTAGATTACAACAATATGGAGCAAAGTTTAGCCCATAAAGTAATGCAAAAATAGAATCCCTCCCCTTCTTAGTCCTAGGCAACCCCAAAATAAAGTCCATAGAAATGTCAATCCAAGTTCTTTTAAGAATAGCACGCACAAGTGTTCCCAAAGTTCTATTTACAACTTCAGTTTGTCCATCCGTTTGGGGATGACAAGTAGTAGATTACAACAATATTGAGCAAAGTTTAGCCCATATAAGTTCTATTGACAACTTCAGTTTGTCCATCCGTTTGAGAATGACAAATAGTAGATTACAACAATATTGAGCAAAGTTTAGCCCATAAAGTAATCCAAAAATAGAATCCCTCCCCTTCTTAGTCCTAGGCAACCCCAAAATAAAGTCCATAGAAATGTCAATCAATGTTCTTTAAAGAATAGCACGCACAAGTGTTCTCAAAGTTCTATTTAAAACTTCAGTTTGTCCATCCGTTTGGGGATGACAAGTAGTAGATTAACACAATATTGAGCAAAGTTTAGCCCATATAAGTTCTATTGACAACTTCAGTTTGTCCATCCGTTTGAGGATGACAAATAGTAGATTACAACAATATTGAGCAAAGTTTAGCCCATAAAGTAATCCAAAACTAGAATCCCTCCCCTTCTTAGTCCTAGGCAACCCCAAAATAAAGTCCATAGAAATGTCAATCCAAGTTCTTTTTAAGAATAGCACGCAAAAGTGTTCCCAAAGTTCTATTTACAACTTCAGTTTGTCCATCCGTTTGAGGATGACAAGTAGTAGATTACAACAATATGGAGCAAAGTTTAGCCCATAAAGTAATCCAAAAATAGAATCCCTCCCCTTTTTAGTCCTAGGCAACCCCAAAATAAAGTCCATAGAAATGTCAATCAATGTTCTTTTAAGAATAGCACGCACAAGTGTTCCCAAAGTTCTATTTAAAACTTCAGTTTGTCCATCCGTTTGGGGATGACAAGTAGTAGATTACAACAATATTGAGCAAAGTTTAGCCCATATAAGTTCTATTGACAACTTCAGTTTGTCCATCCGTTTGAGGATGACAAATATTAGATTACAACAATATTGAGCAAAGTTTAGCCCATAAAGTAATCCAAAAATAGGATCCCTCCCCTTCTTAGTCCTAGGCAACCCCAAAATAAAGTCCATAGAAATGTCAATCCAAGTTCTTTTAAGAATAGCACGCACAAGTGTTCCCAAAGTTCTATTTACAACTTCAGTTTGTCCATCCGTTTGGGGATGACAAGTAGTAGATTACAACAATATTGAGCAAAGTTTAGCCCATAAAGTAATCCGAAAATAGAATCCCTCCCCTTCTTTTAAGAATAGCACGCAAAAGTGTTCCCAAAGTTCTATTGACAACTTCAGTTTGTCCATCTGTTTGAGGATGACAAGTAGTAGATTACAACAATATTGAACAAAGTTTAGCCCATAAAGTAATCCAAAAATAGAATCCCTCCCCTTCTCAGTCCTAGGCAACCCCAAAATAAAGTGCATAGAAATGTCAATCCAAGTTCTTTTTAAGAATAGCACGCAAAAGTGTTCCCAAAGTTCTATTTACAACTTCAGTTTGTCCATCCGTTTGAGAATGACAAGTAGTAAATTACAACAATATTGAGCAAAGGTTAGGCCATATAAGTTCTATTGACAACTTCAGTTTTTCCATCCGTTTGAGGATGACAAGTAGTAGATTACAACAATATTGAGCAAAGTTTAGCCCATAAAGTAATCCAAAAATAGAATCCCTCCCCTTCTTAGTCCTAGGCAACCCCAAAATAAAGTCCATAGAAATGTCAATCCAAGTTCTTTTTAAGAAAAGCACGCAAAAGTGTTCCCAAAGTTCTATTGACAACTTCAGTTTGTCCATCCGTTTGAGGATGACAAGTAGTAGATTACAACAATATAGAGCAAAGTTAGGCCATAAAGTAATCCAAAAATAGAATCCCTCCCCTTCTTAGTCCTAGGCAACCTCAAAATAAAGTGCATAGAAATGTCAATCCAAGTTCTTTTTAAGAATAGGACGCACAAGTGTTCCCAAAGTTCTATTTACAACTTCAGTTTGTCCATCCGTTTGGGGATGACAAGTAGTAGATTACAACAATATTGAGCAAAGTTTAGCCCATATAAGTTCTATTGACAACTTCAGTTAGTCCATCCGTTTGAGGATGACAAGTAGTAGATTACAACAATATTGAGCAATGTTTAGCCCATAAAGTAATCCAAAAATAGAATCCCTCCCCTTCTTAGTCCTAGGCAGCCCCAAAATAAAGTGCATAGAAATGTCAATCCAAGTTCTTTTTAAGAATAGCACGCACAAGTGTTCCCAAAGTTCTATTTACAACTTCAGTTTGTCCATCCGTTTGAGGATGACAAGTAGTAGATTACAACAATATTGAGCAAAGTTTAGCCCATAAAGTAATCCAAAAATAGAATCCCTCACCTTCTTAGTCCTAGGCAACCCCAAAATAAAGTGCATAGAAATGTCAGTCCAAGTTCTTTTAAGAATAGCACGCAAAAGTGTTCCCAAAGTTCTATTTACAACTTCAGTTTGTCCATCCGTTTGGGGATGACAAGTAGTAGATTACAACAATATGGAGCAAAGTTTAGCCCATAAAGTAATGCAAAAATAGAATCCCTCCCCTTCTTAGTCCTAGGCAACCCCAAAATAAAGTCCATAGAAATGTCAATCCAAGTTCTTTTAAGAATAGCACGCACAAGTGTTCCCAAAGTTCTATTTACAACTTCAGTTTGTCCATCCGTTTGGGGATGACAAGTAGTAGATTACAACAATATTGAGCAAAGTTTAGCCCATATAAGTTCTATTGACAACTTCAGTTTGTCCATCCGTTTGAGAATGACAAATAGTAGATTACAACAATATTGAGCAAAGTTTAGCCCATAAAGTAATCCAAAAATAGAATCCCTCCCCTTCTTAGTCCTAGGCAACCCCAAAATAAAGTCCATAGAAATGTCAATCAATGTTCTTTAAAGAATAGCACGCACAAGTGTTCTCAAAGTTCTATTTAAAACTTCAGTTTGTCCATCCGTTTGGGGATGACAAGTAGTAGATTACAACAATATTGAGCAAAGTTTAGCCCATATAAGTTCTATTGACAACTTCAGTTTGTCCATCCGTTTGAGGATGACAAATAGTAGATTACAACAATATTGAGCAAAGTTTAGCCCATAAAGTAATCCAAAACTAGAATCCCTCCCCTTCTTAGTCCTAGGCAACCCCAAAATAAAGTCCATAGAAATGTCAATCCAAGTTCTTTTTAAGAATAGCACGCAAAAGTGTTCCCAAAGTTCTATTTACAACTTCAGTTTGTCCATCCGTTTGAGGATGACAAGTAGTAGATTACAACAATATGGAGCAAAGTTTAGCCCATAAAGTAATCCAAAAATAGAATCCCTCCCCTTTTTAGTCCTAGGCAACCCCAAAATAAAGTCCATAGAAATGTCAATCAATGTTCTTTTAAGAATAGCACGCACAAGTGTTCCCAAAGTTCTATTTAAAACTTCAGTTTGTCCATCCGTTTGGGGATGACAAGTAGTAGATTACAACAATATTGAGCAAAGTTTAGCCCATATAAGTTCTATTGACAACTTCAGTTTGTCCATCCGTTTGAGGATGACAAATATTAGATTACAACAATATTGAGCAAAGTTTAGCCCATAAAGTAATCCAAAAATAGGATCCCTCCCCTTCTTAGTCCTAGGCAACCCCAAAATAAAGTCCATAGAAATGTCAATCCAAGTTCTTTTAAGAATAGCACGCACAAGTGTTCCCAAAGTTCTATTTACAACTTCAGTTTGTCCATCCGTTTGGGGATGACAAGTAGTAGATTACAACAATATTGAGCAAAGTTTAGCCCATAAAGTAATCCGAAAATAGAATCCCTCCCCTTCTTTTAAGAATAGCACGCAAAAGTGTTCCCAAAGTTCTATTGACAACTTCAGTTTGTCCATCTGTTTGAGGATGACAAGTAGTAGATTACAACAATATTGAACAAAGTTTAGCCCATAAAGTAATCCAAAAATAGAATCCCTCCCCTTCTCAGTCCTAGGCAACCCCAAAATAAAGTGCATAGAAATGTCAATCCAAGTTCTTTTTAAGAATAGCACGCAAAAGTGTTCCCAAAGTTCTATTTACAACTTCAGTTTGTCCATCCGTTTGAGAATGACAAGTAGTAAATTACAACAATATTGAGCAAAGGTTAGGCCATATAAGTTCTATTGACAACTTCAGTTTTTCCATCCGTTTGAGGATGACAAGTAGTAGATTACAACAATATTGAGCAAAGTTTAGCCCATAAAGTAATCCAAAAATAGAATCCCTCCCCTTCTTAGTCCTAGGCAACCCCAAAATAAAGTCCATAGAAATGTCAATCCAAGTTCTTTTTAAGAAAAGCACGCAAAAGTGTTCCCAAAGTTCTATTGACAACTTCAGTTTGTCCATCCGTTTGAGGATGACAAGTAGTAGATTACAACAATATGGAGCAAAGTTAGGCCATAAAGTAATCCAAAATAGAATCCCTCCCCTTCTTAGTCCTAGGCAACCTCAAAATAAAGTGCATAGAAATGTCAATCCAAGTTCTTTTTAAGAATAGGACGCACAAGTGTTCCCAAAGTTCTATTTACAACTTCAGTTTGTCCATCCGTTTGGGGATGACAAGTAGTAGATTACAACAATATTGAGCAAAGTTTAGCCCATATAAATTCTTTTGACAACTTCAGTTTGTCCATCCGTTTGAGGATGACAAGTAGTAGATTACAACAATATTGAGCAATGTTTAGCCCATAAAGTAATCCAAAAATAGAATCCCTCCCCTTCTTAGTCCTAGGCAACCCCAAAATAAAGTGCATAGAAATGTCAATCCAAGTTCTTTTTAAGAATAGTACGCACAAGTGTTCCCAAAGTTCTATTTACAACTTCAGTTTGTCCATCCGTTTGAGGATGACAAGTAGTAGATTACAACAATATTGAGCAAAGTTTAGCCCATAAAGTAATCCAAAACTAGAATCCCTCCCCTTCTTAGTCCTAGGCAACCCCAAAATAAAGTCCATAGAAATGTCAGTCCAAGTTCTTTTAAGAAAAGCACGCAAAAGTGTTCCCAAAGTTCTATTGACAACTTCAGTTTGTCCATCCGTTTGAGGATGACAAGTAGTAGATTACAACAATATGGAGCAAAGTTAGGCCATAAAGTAATCCAAAAATAGAATCCCTCCCCTTCTTAGTCCTAGGCAACCTCAAAATAAAGTGCATAGAAATGTCAATCCAAGTTCTTTTTAAGAATAGGACGCACAAGTGTTCCCAAAGTTCTATTTACAACTTCAGTTTGTCCATCCGTTTGGGGATGACAAGTAGTAGATTACAACAATATTGAGCAAAGTTTAGCCCATATAAGTTCTATTGACAACTTCAGTTTGTCCATCCGTTTGAGGATGACAAGTAGTAGATTACAACAATATTGAGCAATGTTTAGCCCATAAAGTAATCCAAAAATAGAATCCCTCCCCTTCTTAGTCCTAGGCAGCCCCAAAATAAAGTGCATAGAAATGTCAATCCAAGTTCTTTTTAAGAATAGCACGCACGAGTGTTCCCAAAGTTCTATTTACAACTTCAGTTTGTCCATCCGTTTGAGGATGACAAGTAGTAGATTACAACAATATTGAGCAAAGTTTAGCCCATAAAGTAATCCAAAAATAGAATCCCTCACCTTCTTAGTCCTAGGCAACCCCAAAATAAAGTGCATAGAAATGTCAGTCCAAGTTCTTTTAAGAATAGCACGCAAAAGTGTTCCCAAAGTTCTATTTACAACTTCAGTTTGTCCATCCGTTTGGGGATGACAAGTAGTAGATTACAACAATATGGAGCAAAGTTTAGCCCATAAAGTAATGCAAAAATAGAATCCCTCCCCTTCTTAGTCCTAGGCAACCCCAAAATAAAGTCCATAGAAATGTCAATCCAAGTTCTTTTAAGAATAGCACGCACAAGTGTTCCCAAAGTTCTATTTACAACTTCAGTTTGTCCATCCGTTTGGGGATGACAAGTAGTAGATTACAACAATATTGAGCAAAGTTTAGCCCATATAAGTTCTATTGACAACTTCAGTTTGTCCATCCGTTTGAGAATGACAAATAGTAGATTACAACAATATTGAGCAAAGTTTAGCCCATAAAGTAATCCAAAAATAGAATCCCTCCCCTTCTTAGTCCTAGGCAACCCCAAAATAAAGTCCATAGAAATGTCAATCAATGTTCTTTAAAGAATAGCACGCACAAGTGTTCTCAAAGTTCTATTTAAAACTTCAGTTTGTCCATCCGTTTGGGGATGACAAGTAGTAGATTAACACAATATTGAGCAAAGTTTAGCCCATATAAGTTCTATTGACAACTTCAGTTTGTCCATCCGTTTGAGGATGACAAATAGTAGATTACAACAATATTGAGCAAAGTTTAGCCCATAAAGTAATCCAAAACTAGAATCCCTCCCCTTCTTAGTCCTAGGCAACCCCAAAATAAAGTCCATAGAAATGTCAATCCAAGTTCTTTTTAAGAATAGCACGCAAAAGTGTTCCCAAAGTTCTATTTACAACTTCAGTTTGTCCATCCGTTTGAGGATGACAAGTAGTAGATTACAACAATATGGAGCAAAGTTTAGCCCATAAAGTAATCCAAAAATAGAATCCCTCCCCTTTTTAGTCCTAGGCAACCCCAAAATAAAGTCCATAGAAATGTCAATCAATGTTCTTTTAAGAATAGCACGCACAAGTGTTCCCAAAGTTCTATTTAAAACTTCAGTTTGTCCATCCGTTTGGGGATGACAAGTAGTAGATTACAACAATATTGAGCAAAGTTTAGCCCATATAAGTTCTATTGACAACTTCAGTTTGTCCATCCGTTTGAGGATGACAAATATTAGATTACAACAATATTGAGCAAAGTTTAGCCCATAAAGTAATCCAAAAATAGGATCCCTCCCCTTCTTAGTCCTAGGCAACCCCAAAATAAAGTCCATAGAAATGTCAATCCAAGTTCTTTTAAGAATAGCACGCACAAGTGTTCCCAAAGTTCTATTTACAACTTCAGTTTGTCCATCCGTTTGGGGATGACAAGTAGTAGATTACAACAATATTGAGCAAAGTTTAGCCCATAAAGTAATCCGAAAATAGAATCCCTCCCCTTCTTTTAAGAATAGCACGCAAAAGTGTTCCCAAAGTTCTATTGACAACTTCAGTTTGTCCATCTGTTTGAGGATGACAAGTAGTAGATTACAACAATATTGAACAAAGTTTAGCCCATAAAGTAATCCAAAAATAGAATCCCTCCCCTTCTCAGTCCTAGGCAACCCCAAAATAAAGTGCATAGAAATGTCAATCCAAGTTCTTTTTAAGAATAGCACGCAAAAGTGTTCCCAAAGTTCTATTTACAACTTCAGTTTGTCCATCCGTTTGAGAATGACAAGTAGTAAATTACAACAATATTGAGCAAAGGTTAGGCCATATAAGTTCTATTGACAACTTCAGTTTTTCCATCCGTTTGAGGATGACAAGTAGTAGATTACAACAATATTGAGCAAAGTTTAGCCCATAAAGTAATCCAAAAATAGAATCCCTCCCCTTCTTAGTCCTAGGCAACCCCAAAATAAAGTCCATAGAAATGTCAATCCAAGTTCTTTTTAAGAAAAGCACGCAAAAGTGTTCCCAAAGTTCTATTGACAACTTCAGTTTGTCCATCCGTTTGAGGATGACAAGTAGTAGATTACAACAATATAGAGCAAAGTTAGGCCATAAAGTAATCCAAAAATAGAATCCCTCCCCTTCTTAGTCCTAGGCAACCTCAAAATAAAGTGCATAGAAATGTCAATCCAAGTTCTTTTTAAGAATAGGACGCACAAGTGTTCCCAAAGTTCTATTTACAACTTCAGTTTGTCCATCCGTTTGGGGATGACAAGTAGTAGATTACAACAATATTGAGCAAAGTTTAGCCCATATAAGTTCTATTGACAACTTCAGTTTGTCCATCCGTTTGAGGATGACAAGTAGTAGATTACAACAATATTGAGCAATGTTTAGCCCATAAAGTAATCCAAAAATAGAATCCCTCCCCTTCTTAGTCCTAGGCAGCCCCAAAATAAAGTGCATAGAAATGTCAATCCAAGTTCTTTTTAAGAATAGCACGCACAAGTGTTCCCAAAGTTCTATTTACAACTTCAGTTTGTCCATCCGTTTGAGGATGACAAGTAGTAGATTACAACAATATTGAGCAAAGTTTAGCCCATAAAGTAATCCAAAAATAGAATCCCTCACCTTCTTAGTCCTAGGCAACCCCAAAATAAAGTGCATAGAAATGTCAGTCCAAGTTCTTTTAAGAATAGCACGCAAAAGTGTTCCCAAAGTTCTATTTACAACTTCAGTTTGTCCATCCGTTTGGGGATGACAAGTAGTAGATTACAACAATATGGAGCAAAGTTTAGCCCATAAAGTAATGCAAAAATAGAATCCCTCCCCTTCTTAGTCCTAGGCAACCCCAAAATAAAGTCCATAGAAATGTCAATCCAAGTTCTTTTAAGAATAGCACGCACAAGTGTTCCCAAAGTTCTATTTACAACTTCAGTTTGTCCATCCGTTTGGGGATGACAAGTAGTAGATTACAACAATATTGAGCAAAGTTTAGCCCATATAAGTTCTATTGACAACTTCAGTTTGTCCATCCGTTTGAGAATGACAAATAGTAGATTACAACAATATTGAGCAAAGTTTAGCCCATAAAGTAATCCAAAAATAGAATCCCTCCCCTTCTTAGTCCTAGGCAACCCCAAAATAAAGTCCATAGAAATGTCAATCAATGTTCTTTAAAGAATAGCACGCACAAGTGTTCTCAAAGTTCTATTTAAAACTTCAGTTTGTCCATCCGTTTGGGGATGACAAGTAGTAGATTACAACAATATTGAGCAAAGTTTAGCCCATATAAGTTCTATTGACAACTTCAGTTTGTCCATCCGTTTGAGGATGACAAATAGTAGATTACAACAATATTGAGCAAAGTTTAGCCCATAAAGTAATCCAAAACTAGAATCCCTCCCCTTCTTAGTCCTAGGCAACCCCAAAATAAAGTCCATAGAAATGTCAATCCAAGTTCTTTTTAAGAATAGCACGCAAAAGTGTTCCCAAAGTTCTATTTACAACTTCAGTTTGTCCATCCGTTTGAGGATGACAAGTAGTAGATTACAACAATATGGAGCAAAGTTTAGCCCATAAAGTAATCCAAAAATAGAATCCCTCCCCTTTTTAGTCCTAGGCAACCCCAAAATAAAGTCCATAGAAATGTCAATCAATGTTCTTTTAAGAATAGCACGCACAAGTGTTCCCAAAGTTCTATTTAAAACTTCAGTTTGTCCATCCGTTTGGGGATGACAAGTAGTAGATTACAACAATATTGAGCAAAGTTTAGCCCATATAAGTTCTATTGACAACTTCAGTTTGTCCATCCGTTTGAGGATGACAAATATTAGATTACAACAATATTGAGCAAAGTTTAGCCCATAAAGTAATCCAAAAATAGGATCCCTCCCCTTCTTAGTCCTAGGCAACCCCAAAATAAAGTCCATAGAAATGTCAATCCAAGTTCTTTTAAGAATAGCACGCACAAGTGTTCCCAAAGTTCTATTTACAACTTCAGTTTGTCCATCCGTTTGGGGATGACAAGTAGTAGATTACAACAATATTGAGCAAAGTTTAGCCCATAAAGTAATCCGAAAATAGAATCCCTCCCCTTCTTTTAAGAATAGCACGCAAAAGTGTTCCCAAAGTTCTATTGACAACTTCAGTTTGTCCATCTGTTTGAGGATGACAAGTAGTAGATTACAACAATATTGAACAAAGTTTAGCCCATAAAGTAATCCAAAAATAGAATCCCTCCCCTTCTCAGTCCTAGGCAACCCCAAAATAAAGTGCATAGAAATGTCAATCCAAGTTCTTTTTAAGAATAGCACGCAAAAGTGTTCCCAAAGTTCTATTTACAACTTCAGTTTGTCCATCCGTTTGAGAATGACAAGTAGTAAATTACAACAATATTGAGCAAAGGTTAGGCCATATAAGTTCTATTGACAACTTCAGTTTTTCCATCCGTTTGAGGATGACAAGTAGTAGATTACAACAATATTGAGCAAAGTTTAGCCCATAAAGTAATCCAAAAATAGAATCCCTCCCCTTCTTAGTCCTAGGCAACCCCAAAATAAAGTCCATAGAAATGTCAATCCAAGTTCTTTTTAAGAAAAGCACGCAAAAGTGTTCCCAAAGTTCTATTGACAACTTCAGTTTGTCCATCCGTTTGAGGATGACAAGTAGTAGATTACAACAATATGGAGCAAAGTTAGGCCATAAAGTAATCCAAAAATAGAATCCCTCCCCTTCTTAGTCCTAGGCAACCTCAAAATAAAGTGCATAGAAATGTCAATCCAAGTTCTTTTTAAGAATAGGACGCACAAGTGTTCCCAAAGTTCTATTTACAACTTCAGTTTGTCCATCCGTTTGGGGATGACAAGTAGTAGATTACAACAATATTGAGCAAAGTTTAGCCCATATAAATTCTTTTGACAACTTCAGTTTGTCCATCCGTTTGAGGATGACAAGTAGTAGATTACAACAATATTGAGCAATGTTTAGCCCATAAAGTAATCCAAAAATAGAATCCCTCCCCTTCTTAGTCCTAGGCAACCCCAAAATAAAGTGCATAGAAATGTCAATCCAAGTTCTTTTTAAGAATAGTACGCACAAGTGTTCCCAAAGTTCTATTTACAACTTCAGTTTGTCCATCCGTTTGAGGATGACAAGTAGTAGATTACAACAATATTGAGCAAAGTTTAGCCCATAAAGTAATCCAAAAATAGAATCCCTCACCTTCTTAGTCCTAGGCAACCCCAAAATAAAGTGCATAGAAATGTCAGTCCAAGTTCTTTTAAGAATAGCACGCAAAAGTGTTCCCAAAGTTCTATTTACAACTTCAGTTTGTCCATCCGTTTGGGGATGACAAGTAGTAGATTACAACAATATGGAGCAAAGTTTAGCCCATAAAGTAATGCAAAAATAGAATCCCTCCCCTTCTTAGTCCTAGGCAACCCCAAAATAAAGTCCATAGAAATGTCAATCCAAGTTCTTTTTAAGAATAGGACGCACAAGTGTTCCCAAAGTTCTATTTACAACTTCAGTTTGTCCATCCGTTTGGGGATGACAAGTAGTAGATTACAACAATATTGAGCAAAGTTTAGCCCATATAAGTTCTATTGACAACTTCAGTTTGTCCATCCGTTTGAGGATGACAAGTAGTAGATTACAACAATATTGAGCAATGTTTAGCCCATAAAGTAATCCAAAAATAGAATCCCTCCCCTTCTTAGTCCTAGGCAACCCCAAAATAAAGTGCATAGAAATGTCAATCCAAGTTCTTTTTAAGAATAGCACGCACAAGTGTTCCCAAAGTTCTATTTACAACTTCAGTTTGTCCATCCGTTTGAGGATGACAAGTAGTAGATTACAACAATATTGAGCAAAGTTTAGCCCATAAAGTAATCCAAAAATAGAATCCCTCACCTTCTTAGTCCTAGGCAACCCCAAAATAAAGTGCATAGAAATGTCAGTCCAAGTTCTTTTAAGAATAGCACGCAAAAGTGTTCCCAAAGTTCTATTTACAACTTCAGTTTGTCCATCCGTTTGGGGATGACAAGTAGTAGATTACAACAATATGGAGCAAAGTTTAGCCCATAAAGTAATGCAAAAATAGAATCCCTCCCCTTCTTAGTCCTAGGCAACCCCAAAATAAAGTCCATAGAAATGTCAATCCAAGTTCTTTTAAGAATAGCACGCACAAGTGTTCCCAAAGTTCTATTTACAACTTCAGTTTGTCCATCCGTTTGGGGATGACAAGTAGTAGATTACAACAATATTGAGCAAAGTTTAGCCCATATAAGTTCTATTGACAACTTCAGTTTGTCCATCCGTTTGAGAATGACAAATAGTAGATTACAACAATATTGAGCAAAGTTTAGCCCATAAAGTAATCCAAAAATAGAATCCCTCCCCTTCTTAGTCCTAGGCAACCCCAAAATAAAGTCCATAGAAATGTCAATCAATGTTCTTTTAAGAATAGCACGCACAAGTGTTCCCAAAGTTCTATTTAAAACTTCAGTTTGTCCATCCGTTTGGGGATGACAAGTAGTAGATTACAACAATATTGAGCAAAGTTTAGCCCATATAAGTTCTATTGACAACTTCAGTTTGTCCATCCGTTTGAGGATGACAAATATTAGATTACAACAATATTGAGCAAAGTTTAGCCCATAAAGTAATCCAAAAATAGAATCCCTCCCCTTCTTAGTCCTAGGCAACCCCAAAATAAAGTGCATAGAAATGTTAATCCAAGTTCTTTTAAGAATAGCACGCACAAGTGTTCCCAAAGTTCTATTTACAACTTCAGTTTGTCCATCTGTTTGAGGATGACAAGTAGTAGATTACAACAATATTGAGCAAAGTTTAGCCCATAAAGTAATCCAAAATAGAATCCCTCACCTTCTTAGTCCTAGGCAACCCCAAAATAAAGTCCACAGAAATGTCAGTCCAAGTTCTTTAAGAATAGCACGCAAAAGTGTTCCCAAAGTTCTATTTACAACTTCAGTTTGTCCATCCATTTGAGGATGACAAGTAGTAGATTACAACAATATGGAGCAAAGTTTAGCCCATAAAGTAATGCAAAAATAGAATCTCTCCTCTTCTTAGTCCTAGGCAACCCCAAAATAAAGTCTATAGAAATGTCAATCCAAGTTCTTTTAAGAATAGCACGCACCAGTATTCCCAAAGTTCTATTTACAACTTCAGTTTGTCCATCCGTTTGGGGATGACAAGTAGTAGATTACAACAATATTGAGCAAAGTTTAGCCCATATAAGTTCTATTGACAACTTCAGTTTGTCCATCCGTTTGAGGATGACAAATAGTAGATTACAACAATATTGAGCAAAGTTTAGCCCATAAAGTAATCCAAAACTAGAATCCCTCCCCTTCTTAGTCCTAGGCAACCCCAAAATAAAGTCCATAGAAATGTCAATCCAAGTTCTTTTTAAGAATAGCACGCAAAAGTGTTCCCAAAGTTCTATTTACAACTTCAGTTTGTCCATCCGTTTGAGGATGACAAGTAGTAGATTACAACAATATGGAGCAAAGTTTAGCCCATATAAGTTCTATTGACAACTTCAGTTTGTCCATCCGTTTGAGGATGACAAATAGTAGATTACAACAATATTGAGCAAAGTTTAGCCCATAAAGTAATCCAAAACTAGAATCCCTCCCCTTCTTAGTCCTAGGCAACCCCAAAATAAAGTCCATAGAAATGTCAATCCAAGTTCTTTTTAAGAATAGCACGCAAAAGTGTTCCCAAAGTTCTATTTACAACTTCAGTTTGTCCATCCGTTTGAGGATGACAAGTAGTAGATTACAACAATATTGAGCAATGTTTAGCCCATAAAGTAATCCAAAAATAGAATCCCTCCCCTTCTTAGTCCTAGGCAGCCCCAAAATAAAGTGCATAGAAATGTCAATCCAAGTTCTTTTTAAGAATAGCACGCACAAGTGTTCCCAAAGTTCTATTTACAACTTCAGTTTGTCCATCCGTTTGAGGATGACAAGTAGTAGATTACAACAATATTGAGCAAAGTTTAGCCCATAAAGTAATCCAAAAATAGAATCCCTCACCTTCTTAGTCCTAGGCAACCCCAAAATAAAGTGCATAGAAATGTCAGTCCAAGTTCTTTTAAGAATAGCACGCAAAAGTGTTCCCAAAGTTCTATTTACAACTTCAGTTTGTCCATCCGTTTGGGGATGACAAGTAGTAGATTACAACAATATGGAGCAAAGTTTAGCCCATAAAGTAATGCAAAAATAGAATCCCTCCCCTTCTTAGTCCTAGGCAACCCCAAAATAAAGTCCATAGAAATGTCAATCCAAGTTCTTTTAAGAATAGCACGCACAAGTGTTCCCAAAGTTCTATTTACAACTTCAGTTTGTCCATCCGTTTGGGGATGACAAGTAGTAGATTACAACAATATTGAGCAAAGTTTAGCCCATATAAGTTCTATTGACAACTTCAGTTTGTCCATCCGTTTGAGAATGACAAATAGTAGATTACAACAATATTGAGCAAAGTTTAGCCCATAAAGTAATCCAAAAATAGAATCCCTCCCCTTCTTAGTCCTAGGCAACCCCAAAATAAAGTCCATAGAAATGTCAATCAATGTTCTTTAAAGAATAGCACGCACAAGTGTTCTCAAAGTTCTATTTAAAACTTCAGTTTGTCCATCCGTTTGGGGATGACAAGTAGTAGATTACAACAATATTGAGCAAAGTTTAGCCCATATAAGTTCTATTGACAACTTCAGTTTGTCCATCCGTTTGAGGATGACAAATAGTAGATTACAACAATATTGAGCAAAGTTTAGCCCATAAAGTAATCCAAAACTAGAATCCCTCCCCTTCTTAGTCCTAGGCAACCCCAAAATAAAGTCCATAGAAATGTCAATCCAAGTTCTTTTTAAGAATAGCACGCAAAAGTGTTCCCAAAGTTCTATTTACAACTTCAGTTTGTCCATCCGTTTGAGGATGACAAGTAGTAGATTACAACAATATGGAGCAAAGTTTAGCCCATAAAGTAATCCAAAAATAGAATCCCTCCCCTTTTTAGTCCTAGGCAACCCCAAAATAAAGTCCATAGAAATGTCAATCAATGTTCTTTTAAGAATAGCACGCACAAGTGTTCCCAAAGTTCTATTTAAAACTTCAGTTTGTCCATCCGTTTGGGGATGACAAGTAGTAGATTACAACAATATTGAGCAAAGTTTAGCCCATATAAGTTCTATTGACAACTTCAGTTTGTCCATCCGTTTGAGGATGACAAATATTAGATTACAACAATATTGAGCAAAGTTTAGCCCATAAAGTAATCCAAAAATAGGATCCCTCCCCTTCTTAGTCCTAGGCAACCCCAAAATAAAGTCCATAGAAATGTCAATCCAAGTTCTTTTAAGAATAGCACGCACAAGTGTTCCCAAAGTTCTATTTACAACTTCAGTTTGTCCATCCGTTTGGGGATGACAAGTAGTAGATTACAACAATATTGAGCAAAGTTTAGCCCATAAAGTAATCCGAAAATAGAATCCCTCCCCTTCTTTTAAGAATAGCACGCAAAAGTGTTCCCAAAGTTCTATTGACAACTTCAGTTTGTCCATCTGTTTGAGGATGACAAGTAGTAGATTACAACAATATTGAACAAAGTTTAGCCCATAAAGTAATCCAAAAATAGAATCCCTCCCCTTCTCAGTCCTAGGCAACCCCAAAATAAAGTGCATAGAAATGTCAATCCAAGTTCTTTTTAAGAATAGCACGCAAAAGTGTTCCCAAAGTTCTATTTACAACTTCAGTTTGTCCATCCGTTTGAGAATGACAAGTAGTAAATTACAACAATATTGAGCAAAGGTTAGGCCATATAAGTTCTATTGACAACTTCAGTTTTTCCATCCGTTTGAGGATGACAAGTAGTAGATTACAACAATATTGAGCAAAGTTTAGCCCATAAAGTAATCCAAAAATAGAATCCCTCCCCTTCTTAGTCCTAGGCAACCCCAAAATAAAGTCCATAGAAATGTCAATCCAAGTTCTTTTTAAGAAAAGCACGCAAAAGTGTTCCCAAAGTTCTATTGACAACTTCAGTTTGTCCATCCGTTTGAGGATGACAAGTAGTAGATTACAACAATATGGAGCAAAGTTAGGCCATAAAGTAATCCAAAAATAGAATCCCTCCCCTTCTTAGTCCTAGGCAACCTCAAAATAAAGTGCATAGAAATGTCAATCCAAGTTCTTTTTAAGAATAGGACGCACAAGTGTTCCCAAAGTTCTATTTACAACTTCAGTTTGTCCATCCGTTTGGGGATGACAAGTAGTAGATTACAACAATATTGAGCAAAGTTTAGCCCATATAAATTCTTTTGACAACTTCAGTTTGTCCATCCGTTTGAGGATGACAAGTAGTAGATTACAACAATATTGAGCAATGTTTAGCCCATAAAGTAATCCAAAAATAGAATCCCTCCCCTTCTTAGTCCTAGGCAACCCCAAAATAAAGTGCATAGAAATGTCAATCCAAGTTCTTTTTAAGAATAGTACGCACAAGTGTTCCCAAAGTTCTATTTACAACTTCAGTTTGTCCATCCGTTTGAGGATGACAAGTAGTAGATTACAACAATATTGAGCAAAGTTTAGCCCATAAAGTAATCCAAAAATAGAATCCCTCACCTTCTTAGTCCTAGGCAACCCCAAAATAAAGTGCATAGAAATGTCAGTCCAAGTTCTTTTAAGAATAGCACGCAAAAGTGTTCCCAAAGTTCTATTTACAACTTCAGTTTGTCCATCCGTTTGGGGATGACAAGTAGTAGATTACAACAATATGGAGCAAAGTTTAGCCCATAAAGTAATGCAAAAATAGAATCCCTCCCCTTCTTAGTCCTAGGCAACCCCAAAATAAAGTCCATAGAAATGTCAATCCAAGTTCTTTTTAAGAATAGGACGCACAAGTGTTCCCAAAGTTCTATTTACAACTTCAGTTTGTCCATCCGTTTGGGGATGACAAGTAGTAGATTACAACAATATTGAGCAAAGTTTAGCCCATATAAGTTCTATTGACAACTTCAGTTTGTCCATCCGTTTGAGGATGACAAGTAGTAGATTACAACAATATTGAGCAATGTTTAGCCCATAAAGTAATCCAAAAATAGAATCCCTCCCCTTCTTAGTCCTAGGCAACCCCAAAATAAAGTGCATAGAAATGTCAATCCAAGTTCTTTTTAAGAATAGCACGCACAAGTGTTCCCAAAGTTCTATTTACAACTTCAGTTTGTCCATCCGTTTGAGGATGACAAGTAGTAGATTACAACAATATTGAGCAAAGTTTAGCCCATAAAGTAATCCAAAAATAGAATCCCTCACCTTCTTAGTCCTAGGCAACCCCAAAATAAAGTGCATAGAAATGTCAGTCCAAGTTCTTTTAAGAATAGCACGCAAAAGTGTTCCCAAAGTTCTATTTACAACTTCAGTTTGTCCATCCGTTTGGGGATGACAAGTAGTAGATTACAACAATATGGAGCAAAGTTTAGCCCATAAAGTAATGCAAAAATAGAATCCCTCCCCTTCTTAGTCCTAGGCAACCCCAAAATAAAGTCCATAGAAATGTCAATCCAAGTTCTTTTAAGAATAGCACGCACAAGTGTTCCCAAAGTTCTATTTACAACTTCAGTTTGTCCATCCGTTTGGGGATGACAAGTAGTAGATTACAACAATATTGAGCAAAGTTTAGCCCATATAAGTTCTATTGACAACTTCAGTTTGTCCATCCGTTTGAGAATGACAAATAGTAGATTACAACAATATTGAGCAAAGTTTAGCCCATAAAGTAATCCAAAAATAGAATCCCTCCCCTTCTTAGTCCTAGGCAACCCCAAAATAAAGTCCATAGAAATGTCAATCAATGTTCTTTTAAGAATAGCACGCACAAGTGTTCCCAAAGTTCTATTTAAAACTTCAGTTTGTCCATCCGTTTGGGGATGACAAGTAGTAGATTACAACAATATTGAGCAAAGTTTAGCCCATATAAGTTCTATTGACAACTTCAGTTTGTCCATCCGTTTGAGGATGACAAATATTAGATTACAACAATATTGAGCAAAGTTTAGCCCATAAAGTAATCCAAAAATAGAATCCCTCCCCTTCTTAGTCCTAGGCAACCCCAAAATAAAGTGCATAGAAATGTTAATCCAAGTTCTTTTAAGAATAGCACGCACAAGTGTTCCCAAAGTTCTATTTACAACTTCAGTTTGTCCATCTGTTTGAGGATGACAAGTAGTAGATTACAACAATATTGAGCAAAGTTTAGCCCATAAAGTAATCCAAAATAGAATCCCTCACCTTCTTAGTCCTAGGCAACCCCAAAATAAAGTCCACAGAAATGTCAGTCCAAGTTCTTTTAAGAATAGCACGCAAAAGTGTTCCCAAAGTTCTATTTACAACTTCAGTTTGTCCATCCATTTGAGGATGACAAGTAGTAGATTACAACAATATGGAGCAAAGTTTAGCCCATAAAGTAATGCAAAAATAGAATCTCTCCTCTTCTTAGTCCTAGGCAACCCCAAAATAAAGTCTATAGAAATGTCAATCCAAGTTCTTTTAAGAATAGCACGCACCAGTATTCCCAAAGTTCTATTTACAACTTCAGTTTGTCCATCCGTTTGGGGATGACAAGTAGTAGATTACAACAATATTGAGCAAAGTTTAGCCCATATAAGTTCTATTGACAACTTCAGTTTGTCCATCCGTTTGAGGATGACAAATAGTAGATTACAACAATATTGAGCAAAGTTTAGCCCATAAAGTAATCCAAAACTAGAATCCCTCCCCTTCTTAGTCCTAGGCAACCCCAAAATAAAGTCCATAGAAATGTCAATCCAAGTTCTTTTTAAGAATAGCACGCAAAAGTGTTCCCAAAGTTCTATTTACAACTTCAGTTTGTCCATCCGTTTGAGGATGACAAGTAGTAGATTACAACAATATGGAGCAAAGTTTAGCCCATATAAGTTCTATTGACAACTTCAGTTTGTCCATCCGTTTGAGGATGACAAATAGTAGATTACAACAATATTGAGCAAAGTTTAGCCCATAAAGTAATCCAAAACTAGAATCCCTCCCCTTCTTAGTCCTAGGCAACCCCAAAATAAAGTCCATAGAAATGTCAATCCAAGTTCTTTTTAAGAATAGCACGCAAAAGTGTTCCCAAAGTTCTATTTACAACTTCAGTTTGTCCATCCGTTTGAGGATGACAAGTAGTAGATTACAACAATATTGAGCAATGTTTAGCCCATAAAGTAATCCAAAAATAGAATCCCTCCCCTTCTTAGTCCTAGGCAGCCCCAAAATAAAGTGCATAGAAATGTCAATCCAAGTTCTTTTTAAGAATAGCACGCACAAGTGTTCCCAAAGTTCTATTTACAACTTCAGTTTGTCCATCCGTTTGAGGATGACAAGTAGTAGATTACAACAATATTGAGCAAAGTTTAGCCCATAAAGTAATCCAAAAATAGAATCCCTCACCTTCTTAGTCCTAGGCAACCCCAAAATAAAGTGCATAGAAATGTCAGTCCAAGTTCTTTTAAGAATAGCACGCAAAAGTGTTCCCAAAGTTCTATTTACAACTTCAGTTTGTCCATCCGTTTGGGGATGACAAGTAGTAGATTACAACAATATGGAGCAAAGTTTAGCCCATAAAGTAATGCAAAAATAGAATCCCTCCCCTTCTTAGTCCTAGGCAACCCCAAAATAAAGTCCATAGAAATGTCAATCCAAGTTCTTTTAAGAATAGCACGCACAAGTGTTCCCAAAGTTCTATTTACAACTTCAGTTTGTCCATCCGTTTGGGGATGACAAGTAGTAGATTACAACAATATTGAGCAAAGTTTAGCCCATATAAGTTCTATTGACAACTTCAGTTTGTCCATCCGTTTGAGAATGACAAATAGTAGATTACAACAATATTGAGCAAAGTTTAGCCCATAAAGTAATCCAAAAATAGAATCCCTCCCCTTCTTAGTCCTAGGCAACCCCAAAATAAAGTCCATAGAAATGTCAATCAATGTTCTTTAAAGAATAGCACGCACAAGTGTTCTCAAAGTTCTATTTAAAACTTCAGTTTGTCCATCCGTTTGGGGATGACAAGTAGTAGATTACAACAATATTGAGCAAAGTTTAGCCCATATAAGTTCTATTGACAACTTCAGTTTGTCCATCCGTTTGAGGATGACAAATAGTAGATTACAACAATATTGAGCAAAGTTTAGCCCATAAAGTAATCCAAAACTAGAATCCCTCCCCTTCTTAGTCCTAGGCAACCCCAAAATAAAGTCCATAGAAATGTCAATCCAAGTTCTTTTTAAGAATAGCACGCAAAGTGTTCCCAAAGTTCTATTTACAACTTCAGTTTGTCCATCCGTTTGAGGATGACAAGTAGTAGATTACAACAATATGGAGCAAAGTTTAGCCCATAAAGTAATCCAAAAATAGAATCCCTCCCCTTTTTAGTCCTAGGCAACCCCAAAATAAAGTCCATAGAAATGTCAATCAATGTTCTTTTAAGAATAGCACGCACAAGTGTTCCCAAAGTTCTATTTAAAACTTCAGTTTGTCCATCCGTTTGGGGATGACAAGTAGTAGATTACAACAATATTGAGCAAAGTTTAGCCCATATAAGTTCTATTGACAACTTCAGTTTGTCCATCCGTTTGAGGATGACAAATATTAGATTACAACAATATTGAGCAAAGTTTAGCCCATAAAGTAATCCAAAAATAGGATCCCTCCCCTTCTTAGTCCTAGGCAACCCCAAAATAAAGTCCATAGAAATGTCAATCCAAGTTCTTTTAAGAATAGCACGCACAAGTGTTCCCAAAGTTCTATTTACAACTTCAGTTTGTCCATCCGTTTGGGGATGACAAGTAGTAGATTACAACAATATTGAGCAAAGTTTAGCCCATAAAGTAATCCGAAAATAGAATCCCTCCCCTTCTTTTAAGAATAGCACGCAAAAGTGTTCCCAAAGTTCTATTGACAACTTCAGTTTGTCCATCTGTTTGAGGATGACAAGTAGTAGATTACAACAATATTGAACAAAGTTTAGCCCATAAAGTAATCCAAAAATAGAATCCCTCCCCTTCTCAGTCCTAGGCAACCCCAAAATAAAGTGCATAGAAATGTCAATCCAAGTTCTTTTTAAGAATAGCACGCAAAAGTGTTCCCAAAGTTCTATTTACAACTTCAGTTTGTCCATCCGTTTGAGAATGACAAGTAGTAAATTACAACAATATTGAGCAAAGGTTAGGCCATATAAGTTCTATTGACAACTTCAGTTTTTCCATCCGTTTGAGGATGACAAGTAGTAGATTACAACAATATTGAGCAAAGTTTAGCCCATAAAGTAATCCAAAAATAGAATCCCTCCCCTTCTTAGTCCTAGGCAACCCCAAAATAAAGTCCATAGAAATGTCAATCCAAGTTCTTTTTAAGAAAAGCACGCAAAAGTGTTCCCAAAGTTCTATTGACAACTTCAGTTTGTCCATCCGTTTGAGGATGACAAGTAGTAGATTACAACAATATGGAGCAAAGTTAGGCCATAAAGTAATCCAAAAATAGAATCCCTCCCCTTCTTAGTCCTAGGCAACCTCAAAATAAAGTGCATAGAAATGTCAATCCAAGTTCTTTTTAAGAATAGGACGCACAAGTGTTCCCAAAGTTCTATTTACAACTTCAGTTTGTCCATCCGTTTGGGGATGACAAGTAGTAGATTACAACAATATTGAGCAAAGTTTAGCCCATATAAATTCTTTTGACAACTTCAGTTTGTCCATCCGTTTGAGGATGACAAGTAGTAGATTACAACAATATTGAGCAATGTTTAGCCCATAAAGTAATCCAAAAATAGAATCCCTCCCCTTCTTAGTCCTAGGCAACCCCAAAATAAAGTGCATAGAAATGTCAATCCAAGTTCTTTTTAAGAATAGTACGCACAAGTGTTCCCAAAGTTCTATTTACAACTTCAGTTTGTCCATCCGTTTGAGGATGACAAGTAGTAGATTACAACAATATTGAGCAAAGTTTAGCCCATAAAGTAATCCAAAAATAGAATCCCTCACCTTCTTAGTCCTAGGCAACCCCAAAATAAAGTGCATAGAAATGTCAGTCCAAGTTCTTTTAAGAATAGCACGCAAAAGTGTTCCCAAAGTTCTATTTACAACTTCAGTTTGTCCATCCGTTTGGGGATGACAAGTAGTAGATTACAACAATATGGAGCAAAGTTTAGCCCATAAAGTAATGCAAAAATAGAATCCCTCCCCTTCTTAGTCCTAGGCAACCCCAAAATAAAGTCCATAGAAATGTCAATCCAAGTTCTTTTTAAGAATAGGACGCACAAGTGTTCCCAAAGTTCTATTTACAACTTCAGTTTGTCCATCCGTTTGGGGATGACAAGTAGTAGATTACAACAATATTGAGCAAAGTTTAGCCCATATAAGTTCTATTGACAACTTCAGTTTGTCCATCCGTTTGAGGATGACAAGTAGTAGATTACAACAATATTGAGCAATGTTTAGCCCATAAAGTAATCCAAAAATAGAATCCCTCCCCTTCTTAGTCCTAGGCAACCCCAAAATAAAGTGCATAGAAATGTCAATCCAAGTTCTTTTTAAGAATAGCACGCACAAGTGTTCCCAAAGTTCTATTTACAACTTCAGTTTGTCCATCCGTTTGAGGATGACAAGTAGTAGATTACAACAATATTGAGCAAAGTTTAGCCCATAAAGTAATCCAAAAATAGAATCCCTCACCTTCTTAGTCCTAGGCAACCCCAAAATAAAGTGCATAGAAATGTCAGTCCAAGTTCTTTTAAGAATAGCACGCAAAAGTGTTCCCAAAGTTCTATTTACAACTTCAGTTTGTCCATCCGTTTGGGGATGACAAGTAGTAGATTACAACAATATGGAGCAAAGTTTAGCCCATAAAGTAATGCAAAAATAGAATCCCTCCCCTTCTTAGTCCTAGGCAACCCCAAAATAAAGTCCATAGAAATGTCAATCCAAGTTCTTTTAAGAATAGCACGCACAAGTGTTCCCAAAGTTCTATTTACAACTTCAGTTTGTCCATCCGTTTGGGGATGACAAGTAGTAGATTACAACAATATTGAGCAAAGTTTAGCCCATATAAGTTCTATTGACAACTTCAGTTTGTCCATCCGTTTGAGAATGACAAATAGTAGATTACAACAATATTGAGCAAAGTTTAGCCCATAAAGTAATCCAAAAATAGAATCCCTCCCCTTCTTAGTCCTAGGCAACCCCAAAATAAAGTCCATAGAAATGTCAATCAATGTTCTTTTAAGAATAGCACGCACAAGTGTTCCCAAAGTTCTATTTAAAACTTCAGTTTGTCCATCCGTTTGGGGATGACAAGTAGTAGATTACAACAATATTGAGCAAAGTTTAGCCCATATAAGTTCTATTGACAACTTCAGTTTGTCCATCCGTTTGAGGATGACAAATATTAGATTACAACAATATTGAGCAAAGTTTAGCCCATAAAGTAATCCAAAAATAGAATCCCTCCCCTTCTTAGTCCTAGGCAACCCCAAAATAAAGTGCATAGAAATGTTAATCCAAGTTCTTTTAAGAATAGCACGCACAAGTGTTCCCAAAGTTCTATTTACAACTTCAGTTTGTCCATCTGTTTGAGGATGACAAGTAGTAGATTACAACAATATTGAGCAAAGTTTAGCCCATAAAGTAATCCAAAATAGAATCCCTCACCTTCTTAGTCCTAGGCAACCCCAAAATAAAGTCCACAGAAATGTCAGTCCAAGTTCTTTTAAGAATAGCACGCAAAAGTGTTCCCAAAGTTCTATTTACAACTTCAGTTTGTCCATCCATTTGAGGATGACAAGTAGTAGATTACAACAATATGGAGCAAAGTTTAGCCCATAAAGTAATGCAAAAATAGAATCTCTCCTCTTCTTAGTCCTAGGCAACCCCAAAATAAAGTCTATAGAAATGTCAATCCAAGTTCTTTTAAGAATAGCACGCACCAGTATTCCCAAAGTTCTATTTACAACTTCAGTTTGTCCATCCGTTTGGGGATGACAAGTAGTAGATTACAACAATATTGAGCAAAGTTTAGCCCATATAAGTTCTATTGACAACTTCAGTTTGTCCATCCGTTTGAGGATGACAAATAGTAGATTACAACAATATTGAGCAAAGTTTAGCCCATAAAGTAATCCAAAACTAGAATCCCTCCCCTTCTTAGTCCTAGGCAACCCCAAAATAAAGTCCATAGAAATGTCAATCCAAGTTCTTTTTAAGAATAGCACGCAAAAGTGTTCCCAAAGTTCTATTTACAACTTCAGTTTGTCCATCCGTTTGAGGATGACAAGTAGTAGATTACAACAATATGGAGCAAAGTTTAGCCCATATAAGTTCTATTGACAACTTCAGTTTGTCCATCCGTTTGAGGATGACAAATAGTAGATTACAACAATATTGAGCAAAGTTTAGCCCATAAAGTAATCCAAAACTAGAATCCCTCCCCTTCTTAGTCCTAGGCAACCCCAAAATAAAGTCCATAGAAATGTCAATCCAAGTTCTTTTTAAGAATAGCACGCAAAAGTGTTCCCAAAGTTCTATTTACAACTTCAGTTTGTCCATCCGTTTGAGGATGACAAGTAGTAGATTACAACAATATGGAGCAAATTTAGCCCATAAAGTAATCCAAAAATAGAATCCCTCCCCTTCTTAGTCCTAGGCAACCCCAAAATAAAGTCCATAGAAATGTCAATCAATGTTCTTTTAAGAATAGCACGCACAAGTGTTCCCAAAGTTCTATTTAAAACTTCAGTTTGTCCATCCGTTTGGGGATGACAAGTAGTAGATTACAACAATATTGAGCAAAGTTTAGCCCATATAAGTTCTATTGACAACTTCAGTTTGTCCATCCGTTTGAGGATGACAAATATTAGATTACAACAATATTGAGCAAAGTTTAGCCCATAAAGTAATCCAAAAATAGAATCCCTCCCCTTCTTAGTCCTAGGCAACCCCAGAATAAAGTCCATAGAAATGTCAATCCAAGTTCTTTTTAAGAATAGCACGCAAAAGTGTTCTCAAAGTTCTATTTACAACTTCAGTTTGTCTATCCGTTTGAGGATGACAAGTAGTAGATTACAACAATATTGAGCAAAGTTTAGCCCATAAAGTAATGCAAAAATAGAATCCCTCCCCTTCTCTGTCCTAGGCAACCCCAAAATAAAGTCCATAGAAATGTCAATCCAAGTTCTTTTTAAGAATAGCACGCAAAAGTGTTCCCAAAGTTCTATTGACAACTTCAGTTTGTCCTTCCGTTTGAGGATGAAAAGTAGTAGATTACAACAATATTGAGCAAAGTTTAGCCTATAAAGTAATCCAAAATAGAATCCCTCACCTTCTTAGTCCTAGGCAACCCTAAAATAAAGTCCATAGAAATATCAGTCCAAGTTCTTTTAAGAATAGCACGCAAAAGTGTTCCCAAAGTTCTATTTACAACTTCAGTTTGTCCATCCGTTTGAGGATGACAAGTAGTAGATTACAACAATATTGAGCAAAGTTTAGCCCATAAAGTAATCCAAAAATAGAATCCCTCCCCTTCTTAGTCCTTGGCAACCCCAAAATAAAGTGCATAGAAATGTCAATCCAAGTTCTTTTAAGAATAGCACGCACAAGTGTTCCTAAAGTTCTATTTACAACTTCAGTTTGTCCATCCGTTTGGGGATGACAAGTAGTAGATTACAACAATATTGAGCAAAGTTTAGCCCATAAAGTAATCCGAAAATAGAATCCCTCCCCTTCTTTTAAGAATAGCACGCAAAAGTGTTCCCAAAGTTCTATTGACAACTTCAGTTTGTCCATCTGTTTGAGGATGACAAGTAGTAGATTACAACAATATTGAACAAAGTTTAGCCCATAAAGTAATCCAAAAATAGAATCCCTCCCCTTCTCAGTCCTAGGCAACCCCAAAATAAAGTGCATAGAAATGTCAATCCAAGTTCTTTTTAAGAATAGCACGCAAAAGTGTTCCCAAAGTTCTATTTACAACTTCAGTTTGTCCATCCGTTTGAGAATGACAAGTAGTAAATTACAACAATATTGAGCAAAGGTTAGGCCATATAAGTTCTATTGACAACTTCAGTTTTTCCATCCGTTTGAGGATGACAAGTAGTAGATTACAACAATATTGAGCAAAGTTTAGCCCATAAAGTAATCCAAAAATAGAATCCCTCCCCTTCTTAGTCCTAGGCAACCCCAAAATAAAGTCCATAGAAATGTCAATCCAAGTTCTTTTTAAGAAAAGCACGCAAAAGTGTTCCAAAAGTTCTATTGACAACTTCAGTTTGTCCATCCGTTTGAGGATGACAAGTAGTAGATTACAACAATATGGAGCAAAGTTAGGCCATAAAGTAATCCAAAAATAGAATCCCTCCCCTTCTTAGTCCTAGGCAACCTCAAAATAAAGTGCATAGAAATGTCAATCCAAGTTCTTTTTAAGAATAGGACGCACAAGTGTTCCCAAAGTTCTATTTACAACTTCAGTTTGTCCATCCGTTTGGGGATGACAAGTAGTAGATTACAACAATATTGAGCAAAGTTTAGCCCATATAAGTTCTATTGACAACTTCAGTTTGTCCATCCGTTTGAGGATGACAAGTAGTAGATTACAACAATATTGAGCAATGTTTAGCCCATAAAGTAATCCAAAAATAGAATCCCTCCCCTTCTTAGTCCTAGGCAACCCCAAAATAAAGTGCATAGAAATGTCAATCCAAGTTCTTTTTAAGAATAGCACGCACAAGTGTTCCCAAAGTTCTATTTACAACTTCAGTTTGTCCATCCGTTTGAGGATGACAAGTAGTAGATTACAACAATATTGAGCAAAGTTTAGCCCATAAAGTAATCCAAAAATAGAATCCCTCACCTTCTTAGTCCTAGGCAACCCCAAAATAAAGTGCATAGAAATGTCAGTCCAAGTTCTTTTAAGAATATCACGCAAAAGTGTTCCCAAAGTTCTATTTACAACTTCAGTTTGTCCATCCGTTTGGGGATGACAAGTAGTAGATTACAACAATATGGAGCAAAGTTTAGCCCATAAAGTAATGCAAAAATAGAATCCCTCCCCTTCTTAGTCCTAGGCAACCCCAAAATAAAGTCCATAGAAATGTCAATCCAAGTTCTTTTAAGAATAGCACGCACAAGTGTTCCCAAAGTTCTATTTACAACTTCAGTTTGTCCATCCGTTTGGGGATGACAAGTAGTAGATTACAACAATATTGAGCAAAGTTTAGCCCATATAAGTTCTATTGACAACTTCAGTTTGTCCATCCGTTTGAGAATGACAAATAGTAGATTACAACAATATTGAGCAAAGTTTAGCCCATAAAGTAATCCAAAAATAGAATCCCTCCCCTTCTTAGTCCTAGGCAACCCCAAAATAAAGTCCATAGAAATGTCAATCAATGTTCTTTTAAGAATAGCACGCACAAATGTTCCCAAAGTTCTATTTAAAACTTCAGTTTGTCCATCCGTTTGGGGATGACAAGTAGTAGATTACAACAATATTGAGCAAAGTTTAGCCCATATAAGTTCTATTGACAACTTCAGTTTGTCCATCCGTTTGAGGATGACAAATAGTAGATTACAACAATATTGAGCAAAGTTTAGCCCATAAAGTAATCCAAAACTAGAATCCCTCCCCTTCTTAGTCCTAGGCAACTCCAAAATAAAGTCCATAGAAATGTCAATCCAAGTTCTTTTTAAGAATAGCACGCAAAAGTGTTCCCAAAGTTCTATTTACAACTTCAGTTTGTCCATCCGTTTGAGGATGACAAGTAGTAGATTACAACAATATGGAGCAAAGTTTAGCCCATAAAGTAATCCAAAAATAGAATCCCTCCCCTTCTTAGTCCTAGGCAACCCCAAAATAAAGTCCATAGAAATGTCAATCAATGTTCTTTTAAGAATAGCACGCACAAGTGTTCCCAAAGTTCTATTTAAAACTTCAGTTTGTCCATCCGTTTGGGGATGACAAGTAGTAGATTACAACAATATTGAGCAAAGTTTAGCCCATATAAGTTCTATTGACAACTTCAGTTTGTCCATCCGTTTGAGGATGACAAGTAGTAGATTACAACAATATGGATTAAAGTTTAGCCCATAAAGTAATCCAAAAATAGAATCCCTCCCCTTCTTAGTCCTAGGCAACCCCAAAATAAAGTGCATAGAAATGTCAATCCAAGTTCTTTTATGAATAGCACGCACAAGTGTTCCCAAAGTTCTATTTACAACTTCAGTTTGTCCATCCGTTTGGGGATGACAAGTAGTAGATTACAACAATATTGAGCAAAGTTTAGCCCATAAAGTAATCCGAAAATAGAATCCCTCCCCTTCTTTTAAGAATAGCACGCAAAAGTGTTCCCAAAGTTCTATTGACAACTTCAGTTTGTCCATCTGTTTGAGGATGACAAGTAGTAGATTACAACAATATTGAACAAAGTTTAGCCCATAAAGTAATCCAAAAATAGAATCCCTCCCCTTCTCAGTCCTAGGCAACCCCAAAATAAAGTGCATAGAAATGTCAATCCAAGTTCTTTTTAAGAATAGCACGCAAAAGTGTTCCCAAAGTTCTATTTACAACTTCAGTTTGTCCATCCGTTTGAGAATGACAAGTAGTAAATTACAACAATATTGAGCAAAGGTTAGACCATATAAGTTCTATTGACAACTTCAGTTTTTCCATCCGTTTGAGGATGACAAGTAGTAGATTACAACAATATTGAGCAAAGTTTAGCCCATAAAGTAATCCAAAAATAGAATCCCTCCCCTTCTTAGTCCTAGGCAACCCCAAAATAAAGTCCATAGAAATGTCAATCCAAGTTCTTTTTAAGAAAAGCACGCAAAAGTGTTCCCAAAGTTCTATTGACAACTTCAGTTTGTCCATCCGTTTGAGGATGACAAGTAGTAGATTACAACAATATGGAGCAAAGTTAGGCCATAAAGTAATCCAAAAATAGAATCCCTCCCCTTCTGAGTCCTAGGCAACCTCAAAATAAAGTGCATAGAAATGTCAATCCAAGTTCTTTTTAAGAATAGGACGCACAAGTGTTCCCAAAGTTCTATTTACAACTTCAGTTTGTCCATCCGTTTGGGGATGACAAGTAGTAGATTACAACAATATTGAGCAAAGTTTAGCCCATATAAGTTCTATTGACAACTTCAGTTTGTCCATCCGTTTGAGGATGACAAGTAGTAGATTACAACAATATTGAGCAATGTTTAGCCCATAAAGTAATCCAAAAATAGAATCCCTCCCCTTCTTAGTCCTAGGCAACCCCAAAATAAAGTGCATAGAAATGTCAATCCAAGTTCTTTTTAAGAATAGCACGCACAAGTGTTCCCAAAGTTCTATTTACAACTTCAGTTTGTCCATCCGTTTGAGGATGACAAGTAGTAGATTACAACAATATTGAGCAAAGTTTAGCCCATAAAGTAATCCAAAAATAGAATCCCTCACCTTCTTAGTCCTAGGCAACCCCAAAATAAAGTGCATAGAAATGTCAGTCCAAGTTCTTTTAAGAATAGCACGCAAAAGTGTTCCCAAAGTTCTATTTACAACTTCAGTTTGTCCATCCGTTTGGGGATGACAAGTAGTAGATTACAACAATATGGAGCAAAGTTTAGCCCATAAAGTAATGCAAAAATAGAATCCCTCCCCTTCTTTGTCCTAGGCAACCCCAAAATAAAGTCCATAGAAATGTCAATCCAAGTTCTTTTTAAGAATAGGACGCACAAGTGTTCCCAAAGTTCTATTTACAACTTCAGTTTGTCCATCCGTTTGGGGATGACAAGTAGTAGATTACAACAATATTGAGCAAAGTTTAGCCCATATAAGTTTATTGACAACTTCAGTTTGTCCATCCGTTTGAGGATGACAAGTAGTAGATTACAACAATATTGAGCAATGTTTAGCCCATAAAGTAATCCAAAAATAGAATCCCTCCCCTTCTTAGTCCTAGGCAACCCCAAAATAAAGTGCATAGAAATGTCAATCCAAGTTCTTTTTAAGAATAGCACGCACAAGTGTTCCCAAAGTTCTATTTACAACTTCAGTTTGTCCATCCGTTTGAGGATGACAAGTAGTAGATTACAACAATATTGAGCAAAGTTTAGCCCATAAAGTAATCCAAAAATAGAATCCCTCACCTTCTTAGTCCTAGGCAACCCCAAAATAAAGTGCATAGAAATGTCAGTCCAAGTTCTTTTAAGAATAGCACGCAAAAGTGTTCCCAAAGTTCTATTTACAACTTCAGTTTGTCCATCCGTTTGGGGATGACAAGTAGTAGATTACAACAATATGGAGCAAAGTTTAGCCCATAAAGTAATGCAAAAATAGAATCCCTCCCCTTCTTAGTCCTAGGCAACCCCAAAATAAAGTCCATAGAAATGTCAATCCAAGTTCTTTTAAGAATAGCACGCACAAGTGTTCCCAAAGTTCTATTTACAACTTCAGTTTGTCCATCCGTTTGGGGATGACAAGTAGTAGATTACAACAATATTGAGCAAAGTTTAGCCCATATAAGTTCTATTGACAACTTCAGTTTGTCCATCCGTTTGAGAATGACAAATAGTAGATTACAACAATATTGAGCAAAGTTTAGCCCATAAAGTAATCCAAAAATAGAATCCCTCCCCTTCTTAGTCCTAGGCAACCCCAAAATAAAGTCCATAGAAATGTCAATCAATGTTCTTTTAAGAATAGCACGCACAAGTGTTCCCAAAGTTCTATTTAAAACTTCAGTTTGTCCATCCGTTTGGGGATGACAAGTAGTAGATTACAACAATATTGAGCAAAGTTTAGCCCATATAAGTTCTATTGACAACTTCAGTTTGTCCATCCGTTTGAGGATGACAAATATTAGATTACAACAATATTGAGCAAAGTTTAGCCCATAAAGTAATCCAAAAATAGAATCCCTCCCCTTCTTAGTCCTAGGCAACCCCAAATAAAGTGCATAGAAATGTTAATCCAAGTTCTTTTAAGAATACCACGCACAAGTGTTCCCAAAGTTCTATTTACAACTTCAGTTTGTCCATCTGTTTGAGGATGACAAGTAGTAGATTACAACAATATTGAGCAAAGTTTAGCCCATAAAGTAATCCAAAATAGAATCCCTCACCTTCTTAGTCCTAGGCAACCCCAAAATAAAGTCCACAGAAATGTCAGTCCAAGTTCTTTTAAGAATAGCACGCAAAAGTGTTCCCAAAGTTCTATTTACAACTTCAGTTTGTCCATCCATTTGAGGATGACAAGTAGTAGATTACAACAATATGGAGCAAAGTTTAGCCCATAAAGTAATGCAAAAATAGAATCTCTCCCCTTCTTAGTCCTAGGCAACCCCAAAATAAAGTCTATAGAAATGTCAATCCAAGTTCTTTTAAGAATAGCACGCACCAGTATTCCCAAAGTTCTATTTACAACTTCAGTTTGTCCATCCGTTTGGGGATGACAAGTAGTAGATTACAACAATATTGAGCAAAGTTTAGCCCATATAAGTTCTATTGACAACTTCAGTTTGTCCATCCGTTTGAGGATGACAAATAGTAGATTACAACAATATTGAGCAAAGTTTAGCCCATAAAGTAATCCAAAACTAGAATCCCTCCCCTTCTTAGTCCTAGGCAACCCCAAAATAAAGTCCATAGAAATGTCAATCCAAGTTCTTTTTAAGAATAGTACGCAAAAGTGTTCCCAAAGTTCTATTTACAACTTCAGTTTGTCCATCCGTTTGAGGATGACAAGTAGTAGATTACAACAATATGGAGCAAAGTTTAGCCCATAAAGTAATCCAAAAATAGAATCCCTCCCCTTCTTAGTCCTAGGCAACCCCAAAATAAAGTCCATAGAAATGTCAATCAATGTTCTTTTAAGAATAGCACGCACAAGTGTTCCCAAAGTTCTATTTAAAACTTCAGTTTGTCCATCCATTTGGGGATGACAAGTAGTAGATTACAACAATATTGAGCAAAGTTTAGCCCATATAAGTTCTATTGACAACTTCAGTTTGTCCATCCGTTTGAGGATGACAAATATTAGATTACAACAATATTGAGCAAAGTTTAGCCCATAAAGTAATCCAAAAATAGAATCCCTCCCCTTCTTAGTCCTAGGCAACCCCAGAATAAAGTCCATAGAAATGTCAATCCAAGTTCTTTTTAAGAATATCACGCAAAAGTGTTCTCAAAGTTCTATTTACAACTTCAGTTTGTCCATCCGTTTGAGAATGACAAGTAGTAGATTACAACAATATTGAGCAAAGTTTAGCCCATAAAGTAATCCAAAAATAGAATCCCTCCCCTTCTTAGTCCTAGGCAACCCCACAATAAAGTGCATAGATATGTCAATCCAAGTTCTTTTTAAGAATAGCACGCAAAAGTGTTCCCAAAGTTCTATTTACAACTTCAGTTTGTCCATCCGTTTGAGGATGACAAGTTGTAGATTACAACTTTATTGTGCAAAGTTTAGCCCATAAAGTAATTCAAAAATAGAATCCCTCCCCTTCTTAGTCCTAGGCAACCCCAAAATAAAGTGCATAGAAATGTCAATCCAAGTTCTTTTTAAGAATAGCACGCAAAAGTGTTCCCAAAGTTCTATTGACAACTTCAGTTTGTCCATCCGTTTGAGGATGACAAGTAGTAGATTACAACAATATTGAGCAAAGTTTAGCCCATAAAGTAATCCAAAAATAGAATCCCTCACCTTCTTAGTTCTAGGCAACCCCAAAATAAAGTCCATAGAAATGTCAGTCCAAGTTCTTTTAAGAATAGCACGCAAAAGTGTTCCCAAAGTTCTATTTACAACTTCAGTTTGTCCATCCGTTTGAGGATGACAAGTAGTAGATTACAACAATATTGAGCAAAGTTTAGCCCATAAAGTAATCCAAAAATAGAATCCCTCCCCTTCTTAGTCCTAGGCAACCCTAGAATAAAGTCCATAGAAATGTCAATCCAAGTTCTTTTTAAGAATAGCACGCAAAAGTGTTCCCAAAGTTCAATTTACAACTTCAGTTTGTCAATCTGTTTGAGGATGACAAGTAGTAGATTACAACAATATTGAGCAAAGTTTAGCCATAAAGTAATCCAAAAATAGAATCCCTCCCCTTCTTAGTCCTAGGCAACCCCAAAATAAAGTGCATAGAAATGTTAATCCAAGTTCTTTTAAGAATACCACGCACAAGTGTTCCCAAAGTTCTATTTACAACTTCAGTTTGTCCATCTGTTTGAGGATGACAAGTAGTAGATTACAACAATATTGAGCAAAGTTTAGCCCATAAAGTAATCCAAAATAGAATCCCTCACCTTCTTAGTCCTAGGCAACCCCAAAATAAAGTCCACAGAAATGTCAGTCCAAGTTCTTTTAAGAATAGCACGCAAAAGTGTTCCCAAAGTTCTATTTACAACTTCAGTTTGTCCATCCATTTGAGGATGACAAGTAGTAGATTACAACAATATGGAGCAAAGTTTAGCCCATAAAGTAATGCAAAAATAGAATCTCTCCCCTTCTTAGTCCTAGGCAACCCCAAAATAAAGTCTATAGAAATGTCAATCCAAGTTCTTTTAAGAATAGCACGCACCAGTATTCCCAAAGTTCTATTTACAACTTCAGTTTGTCCATCCGTTTGGGGATGACAAGTAGTAGATTACAACAATATTGAGCAAAGTTTAGCCCATATAAGTTCTATTGACAACTTCAGTTTGTCCATCCGTTTGAGGATGACAAATAGTAGATTACAACAATATTGAGCAAAGTTTAGCCCATAAAGTAATCCAAAACTAGAATCCCTCCCCTTCTTAGTCCTAGGCAACCCCAAAATAAAGTCCATAGAAATGTCAATCCAAGTTCTTTTTAAGAATAGCACGCAAAAGTGTTCCCAAAGTTCTATTTACAACTTCAGTTTGTCCATCCGTTTGAGGATGACAAGTAGTAGATTACAACAATATGGAGCAAAGTTTAGCCCATAAAGTAATCCAAAAATAGAATCCCTCCCCTTCTTAGTCCTAGGCAACCCCAAAATAAAGTCCATAGAAATGTCAATCAATGTTCTTTTAAGAATAGCACGCACAAGTGTTCCCAAAGTTCTATTTAAAACTTCAGTTTGTCCATCCGTTTGGGGATGACAAGTAGTAGATTACAACAATATTGAGCAAAGTTTAGCCCATATAAGTTCTATTGACAACTTCAGTTTGTCCATCCGTTTGAGGATGACAAATATTAGATTACAACAATATTGAGCAAAGTTTAGCCCATAAAGTAATCCAAAAATAGAATCCCTCCCCTTCTTAGTCCTAGGCAACCCCAGAATAAAGTCCATAGAAATGTCAATCCAAGTTCTTTTTAAGAATATCACGCAAAAGTGTTCTCAAAGTTCTATTTACAACTTCAGTTTGTCCATCCGTTTGAGGATGACAAGTAGTAGATTACAACAATATTGAGCAAAGTTTAGCCCATAAAGTAATCCAAAAATAGAATCCCTCCCCTTCTTAGTCCTAGCCAACCCCACAATAAAGTGCATAGATATGTCAATCCAAGTTCTTTTTAAGAATAGCACGCAAAAGTGTTCCCAAAGTTCTATTTACAACTTCAGTTTGTCCATCCGTTTGAGGATGACAAGTTGTAGATTACAACTTTATTGTGCAAAGTTTAGCCCATAAAGTAATTCAAAAATAGAATCCCTCCCCTTCTTAGTCCTAGGCAACCCCAAAATAAAGTGCATAGAAATGTCAATCCAAGTTCTTTTTAAGAATAGCACGCAAAAGTGTTCCCAAAGTTCTATTGACAACTTCAGTTTGTCCATCCGTTTGAGGATGACAAGTAGTAGATTACAACAATATTGAGGAAAGTTTAGCCCATAAAGTAATCCAAAAATAGAATCCCTCACCTTCTTAGTTCTAGGCAACCCCAAAATAAAGTCCATAGAAATGTCAGTCCAAGTTCTTTTAAGAATAGCACGCAAAAGTGTTCCCAAAGTTCTATTTACAACTTCAGTTTGTCCATCCGTTTGAGGATGACAAGTAGTAGATTACAACAATATTGAGCAAAGTTTAGCCCATAAAGTAATCCAAAAATAGAATCCCTCCCCTTCTTAGTCCTAGGCAACCCTAGAATAAAGTCCATAGAAATGTCAATCCAAGTTCTTTTTAAGAATAGCACGCAAAAGTGTTCCCAAAGTTCAATTTACAACTTCAGTTTGTCAATCTGTTTGAGGATGACAAGTAGTAGATTACAACAATATTGAGCAAAGTTTAGCCATAAAGTAATCCAAAAATAGAATCCCTCCCCTTCTTAGTCCTTGTCAACCCCAAAATAAAGTCCATAGAAATGTCAATCCAAGTTCTTTGTAAGAATAGCACGCAAAAGTGTTCCCAAAGTTCTATTGACAACTTCAGTTTGTCCTTCCGTTTGAGGATGAAAAGTAGTAGATTACAACAATATTGAGCAAAGTTTAGCCTATAAAGTAATCCAAAAATAGAATCCCTCACCTTCATAGTCCTAGGCAACCCTAAAATAAAGTCCATAGAAATATCAGTCCAAGTTCTTTTAAGAATAGCACGCAAAAGTGTTCCCAAAGTTCTATTTACAACTTCAGTTTGTCCATCCGTTTGAGGATGACAAGTAGTAGATTACAACAATATGGATTAAAGTTTAGCCCATAAAGTAATCCAAAAATAGAATCCCTCCCCTTCTTAGTCCTTGGCAACCCCAAAATAAAGTGCATAGAAATGTCAATCCAAGTTCTTTTAAGAATAGCACGCACAAGTGTTCCGAAAGTTCTATTTACAACTTCAGTTTGTCCATCCGTTTGGGGATGACAAGTAGTAGATTACAACAATATTGAGCAAAGTTTAGCCCATAAAGTAATCCGAAAATAGAATCCCTCCCCTTCTTTTAAGAATAGCACGCAAAAGTGTTCCCAAAGTTCTATTGACAACTTCAGTTTGTCCATCCGTTTGAGGATGACAAGTAGTAGATTACAACAATATGGATTAAAGTTTAGCCCATAAAGTAATCCAAAAATAGAATCCCTCCCCTTCTCAGTCCTAGGCAACCCCAAAATAAAGTGCATAGAAATGTCAATCCAAGTTCTTTTTAAAAATAGCACGCAAAAGTGTTCCCAAAGTTCTATTTACAACTTCAGTTTGTCCATCCGTTTGAGAATGACAAGTAGTAAATTACAACAATATTGAGCAAAGGTTAGGCCATATAAGTTCTATTGACAACTTCAGTTTTTCCATCCGTTTGAGGATGACAAGTAGTAGATTACAACAATATTGAGCAAAGTTTAGCCCATAAAGTAATCCAAAAATAGAATCCCTCCCCTTCTTAGTCCTAGGCAACCCCAAAATAAAGTCCATAGAAATGTCAATCCAAGTTCTTTTTAAGAAAAGCACGCAAAAGTGTTCCCAAAGTTCTATTGACAACTTCAGTTTGTCCATCCGTTTGAGGATGACAAGTAGTAGATTACAACAATATGGAGCAAAGTTAGGCCATAAAGTAATCCAAAAATAGAATCCCTCCCCTTCTTAGTCCTAGGCAACCTCAAAATAAAGTGCATAGAAATGTCAATCCAAGTTCTTTTTAAGAATAGGACGCACAAGTGTTCGCAAAGTTCTATTTACAACTTCAGTTTGTCCATCCGTTTGGGGATGACAAGTAGTAGATTACAACAATATTGAGCAAAGTTTAGCCCATATAAGTTCTATTGACAACTTCAGTTTGTCCATCCGTTTGAGGATGACAAGTAGTAGATTACAACAATATTGAGCAATGTTTAGCCCATAAAGTAATCCAAAAATAGAATCCCTCCCCTTCTTAGTCCTAGGCAACCCCAAAATAAAGTGCATAGAAATGTCAATCCAAGTTCTTTTTAAGAATAGCACGCACAAGTGTTCCCAAAGTTCTATTTACAACTTCAGTTTGTCCATCCGTTTGAGGATGACAAGTAGTAGATTACAACAATATTGAGCAAAGTTTAGCCCATAAAGTAATCCAAAAATAGAATCCCTCACCTTCTTAGTCCTAGGCAACCCCAAAATAAAGTGCATAGAAATGTCAGTCCAAGTTCTTTTAAGAATAGCACGCAAAAGTGTTCCCAAAGTTCTATTTACAACTTCAGTTTGTCCATCCGTTTGGGAATGACAAGTAGTAGATTACAACAATATGGAGCAAAGTTTAGCCCATAAAGTAATGCAAAAATAGAATCCCTCCCCTTCTTAGTCCTAGGCAACCCCAAAATAAAGTCCATAGAAATGTCAATCCAAGTTCTTTTAAGAATAGCACGCACAAGTGTTCCCAAAGTTCTATTTACAACTTCAGTTTGTCCATCCGTTTGGGGATGACAAGTAGTAGATTACAACAATATTGAGCAAAGTTTAGCCCATATAAGTTCTATTGACAACTTCAGTTTGTCCATCCGTTTGAGAATGACAAATAGTAGATTACAACAATATTGAGCAAAGTTTAGCCCATAAAGTAATCCAAAAATAGAATCCCTCCCCTTCTTAGTCCTAGGCAACCCCAGAATAAAGTCCATAGAAATGTCAATCCAAGTTCTTTTTAAGAATAGCACGCAAAAGTGTTCTCAAAGTTCTATTTACAACTTCAGTTTGTCCATCCGTTTGAGGATGACAAGTAGTAGATTACAACAATATTGAGCAAAGTTTAGCCCATAAAGTAATCCAAAAATAGAATCCCTCACCTTCTCAGTCCTAGGCAACCCCAAAATAAAGTGCATAGAAATGTCAATCCAAGTTCTTTTTAAGAATAGCACGCAAAAGTGTTCCCAAAGTTCTATTTACAACTTCAGTTTGTCCATCCGTTTGAGAATGACAAGTAGTAGATTACAACAATATTGAGCAAAGGTTAGGCCATATAAGTTCTTTGACAACTTCAGTTTTTCCATCCGTTTGAGGATGACAAGTAGTAGATTACAACAATGTTGAGCAAAGTTTAGCCCATAAAGTAATCCAAAAATAGAATCCCTCCCCTTCTTAGTCCTAGGCAACCCCAAAATAAAGTGCATAGAAATGTTAATCCAAGTTCTTTTAAGAATAGCACGCACAAGTGTTCCCAAAGTTCTATTTACAACTTCAGTTTGTCCATCCGTTTGAGGATGACAAGTAGTAGATTACAACAATATTGAGCAAAGTTTAGCCCATAAAGTAATCCAAAAATAGAATCCCTTACCTTCTTAGTCCTAGGCAACCCCAAAATAAAGTCCACAGAAATGTCAGTCCAAGTTCTTTTAAGAATAGCACGCAAAAGTGTTCCCAAAGTTCTATTTACAACTTCAGTTTGTCCATCCGTTTGGGGATGACAAGTAGTAGATTACAACAATATTGAGCAAAGTTTAGCCCATATAAGTTCTATTGACAACTTCAGTTTGTCCATCCGTTTGAGGATGACAAATAGTAGATTACAACAATATTGAGCAAAGTTTAGCCCATAAAGTAATCCAAAAATAGAATCCCTCCCCTTCTTAGTCCTAGGCAACCCAAGAATAAAGTCCATAGAAATGTCAATCCAAGTTCTTTTTAAGAATAGCACGCAAAAGTGTTCTCAAAGTTCTATTTACAACTTCAGTTTGTCCATCCGTTTGAGGATGACAAGTAGTAGATTACAACAATATTGAGCAAAGTTTAGCCATAAAGTAATCCAAAAATAGAATTCCTCCCCTTCTTAGTCCTAGGCAACCCCAAAATAAAGTGCATAGAAATGTCAATCCAAGTTCTTTTTAAGAATAGCACGCAAAAGTGTTCCCAAAGTTCTATTTACAACTTCAGTTTGTCCATCCGTTTGAGGATGACAAGTTGTAGATTACAACTTTATTGTGCAAAGTTTAGCCCATAAAGTAATCCAAAAATAGAATCCCTCCCCTTCTTAGTCCTAGGCAACCCCAAAATAAAGTCCATAGAAATGTCAATCCAAGTTCTTTTTAAGAATAGCATGCAAAAGTATTCCCAAAGTTCTATTTACAACTTCAGTTTGTCCATCTGTTTGAGGATGACAAGTAGTAGATTACAACAATATTGAGCAAAGTTTAGCCATAAAGTAATCCAAAAATAGAATCCCTCCCCTTCTTAGTCATTGGCAACCCCAAAATAAAGTCCATAGAAATGTCAATCCAAGTTCTTTTTAAGAATAGCACGCAAAAGTGTTCCAAAAGTTCTATTGACAACTTCAGTTTGTCCATCCGTTTGAGGATGACAAGTTGTAGATTACAACTTTATTGTGCAAAGTTTAGCCATAAAGTAATCCAAAAATAGAATTCCTCCCCTTCTTAGTCCTAGGCAACCCCAAAATAAAGTGCATAGAAATGTCAATCCAAGTTCTTTTTAAGAATAGCACGCAAAAGTGTTCCCAAAGTTCTATTTACAACTTCAGTTTGTCCATCCGTTTGAGGATGACAAGTTGTAGATTACAACTTTATTGTGCAAAGTTTAGCCCATAAAGTAATCCAAAAATAGAATCCCTCCCCTTCTTAGTCCTAGGCAACCCCAAAATAAAGTCCATAGAAATGTCAATCCAAGTTCTTTTTAAGAATAGCACGCAAAAGTGTTCCCAAAGTTCTATTTACAACTTCAGTTTGTCCATCTGTTTGAGGATGACAAGTAGTAGATTACAACAATATTGAGCAAAGTTTAGCCATAAAGTAATCCAAAAATAGAATCCCTCCCCTTCTTAGTCATTGGCAACCCCAAAATAAAGTCCATAGAAATGTCAATCCAAGTTCTTTTTAAGAATAGCACGCAAAAGTGTTCCTAAAGTTCTATTGACAACTTCAGTTTGTCCATCCGTTTGAGGATGACAAGTAGTAGATTACAACAATATTGAGCAAAGTTTAGCCCATAAAGTAATCCAAAAATAGAATCCCTCACCTTATTAGTCCTAGGCAACCCCAAAATAAAGTCCACAGAAATGTCAGTCCAAGTTCTTTTAAGAATAGCACGCAAAAGTGTTTCCAAAGTTCTATTTACAAATTCAGTTTGTCCATCCGTTTGAGGATGACAAGTAGTACATTACAACAATATGGAGCAAAGTTTAGCCCATAAAGTAATGCAAAAATAGAATCCCTCCCCTTCTTAGTCCTAGGCAACCCCAAAATAAAGTCCATAGAAATGTCATTCCAAGTTCTTTTAAGAATAGCACGCACAAGTGTTCCCAAAGTTCTATTTACAACTTCAGTTTGTCCATCTGTTTGGGGATGACAAGTAGTAGATTACAACAATATTGAGCAAAGTTTAGCCCATATAAGTTCTATTGACAACTTCAGTTTGTCCATCCGTTTGAGGATGACAAATAGTAGATTACAACAATATTGAGCAAAGTTTAGCCCATAAAGTAATCCAAAAATAGAATCCCTCCCCTTCTTAGTCCTAGGCAACCCCAAAATAAAGTCCATAGAAATGTCAATCCAAGTTCTTTTTAAGAATAGCACGCAAAAGTGTTCCCAAAGTTCTATTTACAACTTCAGTTTGTCCATCCGTTTGAGAATGACAAGTAGTAGATTACAACAATATTGAGCAAAGGTTAGGCCATATAAGTTCTATTGACAACTTCAGTTTTTCCATCCGTTCGAGGATGACAAGTAGTAGATTACAACAATATTGAGCAAAGTTTAGCCCATAAAGTAATCCAAAAATAGAATCCCTCCCCTTCTTAGTCCTAGGCAACCCCACAATAAAGTGCATAGATATGTCAATCCAAGTTCTTTTTAAGAATAGCACGCAAAAGTGTTCCCAAAGTTCTATTTACAACTTCAGTTTGTCCATCCGTTTGAGGATGACAAGTTGTAGATTACAACAATATTGAGCAAAGTTTAGCCCATAAAGTGATCCAAAAATAGAATCCCTCACCTTCTTAGTTCTAGGCAACCCCAAAATAAAGTTCTTTTTAAGAATAGCACGCAAAAGTGTTCCCAAAGTTCTATTGACAACTTCAGTTTGTCCATCCGTTTAAGGATGACAAGTAGTAGATTACAACAATATTGAGCAAAGTTTAGCCCATAAAGTAATCCAAAAATAGAATCCAAGTTCTTTTTAAGAATAGCACGCAAAAGTGTTCCCAAAGTTCTATTGACAACTTCAGTTTGTCCATCCATTTGAGGATGACAAGTAGTAGATTACAACAATATTGAGCAAAGTTTAGCCCATAAAGTAATCCAAAAATAGAATCCCTCACCTTCTTAGTTCTAGGCAACCCCAAAATAAAGTCCATAGAAATGTCAGTCCAAGTTCTTTTAAGAATAGCACGCAAAAGTGTTCCCAAAGTTCTATTTACAACTTCAGTTTGTCCATCCGTTTGAGGATGACAAGTAGTAGATTACAACAATATTGAGCAAAGTTTAGCCCATAAAATAATCCAAAAATAGAATCCCTCACCTTCTTAGTTCTAGGCAACCCCAAAATAAAGTCCATAGAAATGTCAGTCCAAGTTCTTTTAAGAATAGCACGCAAAAGTGTTCCCAAAGTTCTATTTACAACTTCAGTTTGTCCATCCGTTTGGGGATGACAAGTAGTAGATTACAACAATATTGAGCAAAGTTTAGCCCATAAAATAATCCAAAAATAGAATCCCTCACCTTCTTAGTTCTAGGCAACCCCAAAATAAAGTTCTTTTTAAGAATAGCACGCAAAAGTGTTCCCAAAGTTCTATTGACAACTTCAGTTTGTCCATCCGTTTGAGGATGACAAGTAGTAGATTACAACAATATTGAGCAAAGTTTAGCCCATAAAGTAATCCAAAAATAGAATCCAAGTTCTTTTTAAGAATAGCACGCAAAAGTGTTCCCAAAGTTCTATTGACAACTTCAGTTTGTCCATCCGTTTGAGGATGACAAGTAGTAGATTACAACAATATTGAGCAAAGTTTAGCCCATAAAGTAATCCAAAAAAAGAATCCCTCACCTTCTTAGTCCTAGGCAACTCCAAAATAAAGTCCACAGAAATGTCAGTCCAAGTTCTTTTAAGAATAGCACGCAAAAGTGTTCCCAAAGTTCTATTTACAACTTCAGTTTGTCCATCCGTTTGGGGATGACAAGTAGTAGATTACAACAATATTGAGCAAAGTTTAGCCCATAAAATAATCCAAAAATAGAATCCCTCACCTTCTTAGTTCTAGGCAACCCCAAAATAAAGTTCTTTTTAAGAATAGCACGCAAAAGTGTTCCCAAAGTTCTATTGACAACTTCAGTTTGTCCATCCGTTTGAGGATGACAAGTAGTAGATTACAACAATATTGAGCAAAGTTTAGCCCATAAAGTAATCCAAAAATAGAATCCAAGTTCTTTTTAAGAATAGCACGCAAAAGTGTTCCCAAAGTTCTATTGACAACTTCAGTTTGTCCATCCGTTTGAGGATGACAAGTAGTAGATTACAACAATATTGAGCAAAGTTTAGCCCATAAAGTAATCCAAAAATAGAATCCCTCACCTTCTTAGTTCTAGGCAACCCCAAAATAAAGTCCATAGAAATGTCAGTCCAAGTTCTTTTAAGAATAGCACGCAAAAGTGTTCCCAAAGTTCTATTTACAACTTCAGTTTGTCCATCCGTTTGGGGATGACAAGTAGTAGATTACAACAATATTGAGCAAAGTTTAGCCCATATAAGTTCTATTGACAACTTCAGTTTGTCCATCCGTTTGAGGATGACAAATAGTAGATTACAACAATATTGAGCAAAGTTTAGCCCATAAAGTAATCCAAAAATAGAATCCCTCCCCTTCTTAGTCCTAGGCAACCCCAAAATAAAGTCCATAGAAATGTCAATCCAAGTTCTTTTTAAGAATAGCACGCAAAAGTGTTCCCAAAGTTCTATTTACAACTTCAGTTTGTCCATCCGTTTGGGGATGACAAGTAGTAGATTACAACAATATTGAGCAAAGTTTAGCCCATATAAGTTCTATTGACAACTTCAGTTTGTCCATCCGTTTGAGGATGACAAGTAGTAGATTACAACAATATTGAGCAATGTTTAGCCCATAAAGTAATCCAAAAATAGAATCCCGCCCCTTCTTAGTCCTAGGCAACCCCAAAATAAAGTCCATAGAAATGTCAGTCCAAGTTCTTTTAAGAATAGCACGCAAAAGTGTTCCCAAAGTTCTATTTACAACTTCAGTTTGTCCATCCGTTTGAGGATGACAAGTAGTAGATTACAACAATATGGAGCAAAGTTTAGCCCATAAAGTAATGCAAAAATAGAATCCCTCCCCTTCTTAGTCCTAGGCAACCCCAAAATAAAGTCCATAGAAATGTCAATCCAAGTTCTTTTAAGAATAGCACGCACAAGTGTTCCCAAAGTTCTATTTACAACTTCAGTTTGTCCATCCGTTTGGGGATGACAAGTAGTAGATTACAACAATATTGAGCAATGTTTAGCCCATAAAGTAATCCAAAAATAGAATCCCTCCCCTTCTTAGTCCTAGGCAACCCCAAAATAAAGAGCATAGAAATGTCAATCCAAGTTCTTTTTAAGAATAGCACGCACAAGTGTTCCCAAAGTTCTATTTACAACTTCAGTTTGTGCATCCGTTTGAGGATGACAAGTAGTAGATTACAACAATATTGAGCAAAGTTTAGCCCATAAAGTAATCCAAAAATAGAATCCCTCACCTTCTTAGTCCTAGGCAACCCCAAAATAAAGTGCATAGAAATGTCAGTCCAAGTTCTTTTAAGAATAGCACGCAAAAGTGTTCCCAAAGTTCTATTTACAACTTCAGTTTGTCCATCCGTTTTAGGATGACAAGTAGTAGATTACAACAATATGGAGCAAAGTTTAGCCCATAAAGTAATGCAAAAATAGAATCCCTCCCCTTCTTAGTCCTAGGCAACCCCAAAATAAAGTCCATAGAAATGTCAATCCAAGTTCTTTTAAGAATAGCACGCACAAGTGTTCCCAAAGTTTTATTTACAACTTCAGTTTGTCCATCCGTTTGGGGATGACAAGTAGTAGATTACAACAATATTGAGCAAAGTTTAGCCCATATAAGTTCTATTGACAACTTCAGTTTGTCCATCCGTTTGAGGAAGACAAATAGTAGATTACAACAATATTGAGCAAAGTTTAGCCCATAAAGTAATCCAAAACTAGAATCCCTCCCCTTCTTAGTCCTAGGCAACCCCAAAATAAAGTCCATAGAAATGTCAATCCAAGTTCTTTTTAAGAATAGCACGCAAAAGTGTTCCCAAAGTTCTATTTACAACTTCAGTTTGTCCATCCGTTTGAGAATGACAAGTAGTAGATTACAACAATATTGAGCAAAGGTTAGGCCATATAGGTTCTATTGACAACTTCAGTTTTTCCATCCGTTCGAGGATGACAAGTAGTAGATTACAACAATATTGAGCAAAGTTTAGCCCATAAAGTAATCCAAAAATAGAATTCCTCCCCTTCTTAGTCCTAGGCAACCCCACAATAAAGTGCATAGATATGTCAATCCAAGTTCTTTTTAAGAATAGCACGCAAAAGTGTTCCCAAAGTTCTATTTACAACTTCAGTTTGTCCATCCGTTTGAGGATGACAAGTTGTAGATTACAACAATATTGAGCAAAGTTTAGCCCATAAAGTAATCCAAAAATAGAATCCCTCACCTTCTTAGTTCTAGGCAACCCCAAAATAAAGTTCTTTTTAAGAATAGCACGCAAAAGTGTTCCCAAAGTTCTATTGACAACTTCAGTTTGTCCATCCGTTTGAGGATGACAAGTAGTAGATTACAACAATATTGAGCAAAGTTTAGCCCATAAAGTAATCCAAAAATAGAATCCCTCACCTTCTTAGTTCTAGGCAACCCCAAAATAAAGTCCATAGAAATGTCAGTCCAAGTTCTTTTAAGAATAGCACGCAAAAGTGTTCCCAAAGTTCTATTTACAACTTCAGTTTGTCCATCCGTTTGAGGATGACAAGTAGTAGATTACAACAATATTGAGCAAAGTTTAGCCCATAAAGTAATCCAAAAATAGAATCCCTCACCTTCTTAGTTCTAGGCAACCCCAAAATAAAGTCCATAGAAATGTCAGTCCAAGTTCTTTTAAGAATAGCACGCAAAAGTGTTCCCAAAGTTCTATTTACAACTTCAGTTTGTCCATCCGTTTGGGGATGACAAGTAGTAGATTACAACAATATTGAGCAAAGTTTAGCCCATAAAATAATCCAAAAATAGAATCCCTCACCTTCTTAGTTCTAGGCAACCCCAAAATAAAGTTCTTTTTAAGAATAGCACGCAAAAGTGTTCCCAAAGTTCTATTGACAACTTCAGTTTGTCCATCCGTTTGAGGATGACAAGTAGTAGATTACAACAATATTGAGCAAAGTTTAGCCCATAAAGTAATCCAAAAATAGAATCCAAGTTCTTTTTAAGAATAGCACGCAAAAGTGTTCCCAAAGTTCTATTGACAACTTCAGTTTGTCCATCCGTTTGAGGATGACAAGTAGTAGATTACAACAATATTGAGCAAAGTTTAGCCCATAAACTAATCCAAAAATAGAATCCCTCACCTTCTTAGTTCTAGGCAACCCCAAAATAAAGTCCATAGAAATGTCAGTCCAAGTTCTTTTAAGAATAGCACGCAAAAGTGTTCCCAAAGTTCTATTTACAACTTCAGTTTGTCCATCCGTTTGGGGATGACAAGTAGTAGATTACAACAATATTGAGCAAAGTTTAGCCCATATAAGTTTTATTGACAACTTCAGTTTGTCCATCCGTTTGAGGATGACAAGTAGTAGATTACAACAATATTGAGCAATGTTTAGCCCATAAAGTAATCCAAAAATAGAATCCCTCCCCTTCTTAGTCCTAGGCAACCCCAGAATAAAGTCCATAGAAATGTCAATCCAAGTTCTTTTTAAGAATAGCACGCAAAAGTGTTCCCAAAGTTCTATTTACAACTTCAGTTTGTCCATCCGTTTGGGGATGACAAGTAGTAGATTACAACAATATTGAGCAAAGTTTAGCCCATATAAGTTCTATTGACAACTTCAGTTTGTCCATCCGTTTGAGGATGACAAGTAGTAGATTACAACAATATTGAGCAATGTTTAGCCCATAAAGTAATCCAAAAATAGAATCCCGCCCCTTCTTAGTCCTAGGCAACCCCAAAATAAAGTCCATAGAAATGTCAGTCCAAGTTCTTTTAAGAATAGCACGCAAAAGTGTTCCCAAAGTTCTATTTACAACTTCAGTTTGTCCATCCGTTTGAGGATGACAAGTAGTAGATTACAACAATATGGAGCAAAGTTTAGCTCATAAAGTAATGCAAAAATTGAATCCCTCCCCTTCTTAGTCCTAGGCAACCCCAAAATAAAGTCCATAGAAATGTCAATCCAAGTTCTTTTAAGAATAGCACGCACAAGTGTTCCCAAAGTTCTATTTACAACTTCAGTTTGTCCATCCGTTTGGGGATGACAAGTAGTAGATTACAACAATATTGAGCAATGTTTAGCCCATAAAGTAATCCAAAAATAGAATCCCTCCCCTTCTTAGTCCTAGGCAACCCCAAAATAAAGAGCATAGAAATGTCAATCCAAGTTCTTTTTAAGAATAGCACGCACAAGTGTTCCCAAAGTTCTATTTACAACTTCAGTTTGTGCATCCGTTTGAGGATGACAAGTAGTAGATTACAACAATATTGAGCAAAGTTTAGCCCATAAAGTAATCCAAAAATAGAATCCCTCACCTTCTTAGTCCTAGGCAACCCCAAAATAAAGTGCATAGAAATGTCAGTCCAAGTTCTTTTAAGAATAGCACGCAAAAGTGTTCCCAAAGTTCTATTTACAACTTCAGTTTGTCCATCCGTTTTAGGATGACAAGTAGTAGATTACAACAATATGGAGCAAAGTTTAGCCCATAAAGTAATGCAAAAATAGAATCCCTCCCCTTCTTAGTCCTAGGCAACCCCAAAATAAAGTCCATAGAAATGTCAATCCAAGTTCTTTTAAGAATAGCACGCACAAGTGTTCCCAAAGTTTTATTTACAACTTCAGTTTGTCCATCCGTTTGGGGATGACAAGTAGTAGATTACAACAATATTGAGCAAAGTTTAGCCCATATAAGTTCTATTGACAACTTCAGTTTGTCCATCCGTTTGAGGATGACAAATAGTAGATTACAACAATATTGAGCAAAGTTTAGCCCATAAAGTAATCCAAAACTAGAATCCCTCCCCTTCTTAGTCCTAGGCAACCCCAAAATAAAGTCCATAGAAATGTCAATCCAAGTTCTTTTTAAGAATAGCACGCAAAAGTGTTCCCAAAGTTCTATTTACAACTTCAGTTTGTCCATCCGTTTGAGGATGACAAGTAGTAGATTACAACAATATGGAGCAAAGTTTAGCCCATAAAGTAATCCAAAAATAGAATCCCTCCCCTTCTTAGTCCTAGGCAACCCCAAAATAAAGTCCATAGAAATGTCAATCAATGTTCTTTTAAGAATAGCACGCACAAGTGTTCCCAAAGTTCTATTTACAACTTCAGTTTGTCCATCCGTTTGGGGATGACAAGTAGTAGATTACAACAATATTGAGCAAAGTTTAGCCCATATAAGTTCTATTGACAACTTCAGTTTGTCCATCCGTTAGAGGATGACAAATATTAGATTACAACAATATTGAGCAAAGTTTAGCCCATAAAGTAATCCAAAAATAGAATCCCTCCCCTTCTTAGTCCTAGGCAACCCCAGAATAAAGTCCATAGAAATGTCAATCCAAGTTCTTTTTAAGAATAGCACGCAAAAGTGTTCTCAAAGTTCTATTTACAACTTCAGTTTGTCCATCCGTTTGAGGATGACAAGTAGTAGATTACAACAATATTGAGCAAAGTTTAGCCCATAAAGTAATCCAAAAATAGAATCCCTCCCCTTCTTAGTCCTAGGCAACCCCACAATAAAGTGCATAGATATGTCAATCCAAGTTCTTTTTAAGAATAGCACGCAAAAGTGTTCCCAAAGTTCTATTTACAACTTCAGTTTGTCCATCCGTTTGAGGATGACAAGTTGTAGATTACAACTTTATTGTGCAAAGTTTAGCCCATAAAGTAATTCAAAAATAGAATCCCTCCCCTTCTTAGTCCTAGGCAACCCCAAAATAAAGTGCATAGAAATGTCAATCCAAGTTCTTTTTAAGAATAGCACGCAAAAGTGTTCCCAAAGTTCTATTGACAACTTCAGTTTGTCCATCCGTTTGAGGATGACAAGTAGTAGATTACAACAATATTGAGCAAAGTTTAGCCCATAAAGTAATCCAAAAATAGAATCCCTCACCTTCTTAGTTCTAGGCAACCCCAAAATAAAGTCCATAGAAATGTCAGTCCAAGTTCTTTTAAGAATAGCACGCAAAAGTGTTCCCAAAGTTCTATTTACAACTTCAGTTTGTCCATCCGTTTGAGGATGACAAGTAGTAGATTACAACAATATTGAGCAAAGTTTAGCCCATAAAGTAATCTAAAAATAGAATCCCTCCCCTTCTTAGTCCTAGGCAACCCCAGAATAAAGTCCATAGAAATGTCAATCCAAGTTCTTTTTATGAATAGCACGCAAAAGTGTTCCCAAAGTTCAATTTACAACTTCAGTTTGTCAATCTGTTTGAGGATGACAAGTAGTAGATTACAACAATATTGAGCAAAGTTTAGCCATAAAGTAATCCAAAAATAGAATCCCTCCCCTTCTTAGTCCTTGTCAACCCCAAAATAAAGTCCATAGAAATGTCAATCCAAGTTCTTTGTAAGAATAGCACGCAAAAGTGTTCCCAAAGTTCTATTGACAACTTCAGTTTGTCCTTCCGTTTGAGGATGAAAAGTAGTAGATTACAACAATATTGAGCAAAGTTTAGCCTATAAAGTAATCCAAAAATAGAATTTCTCACCTTCTTAGTCCTAGGCAACCCTAAAATAAAGTCCATAGAAATATCAGTCCAAGTTCTTTTAAGAATAGCACGCAAAAGTGTTCCCAAAGTTCTATTTACAACTTCAGTTTGTCCATCCGTTTGAGGATGACAAGTAGTAGATTACAACAATATGGATTAAAGTTTAGCCCATAAAGTAATCCAAAAATAGAATCCCTCCCCTTCTTAGTCCTTGGCAACCCCAAAATAAAGTGCATAGAAATGTCAATCCAAGTTCTTTTAAGAATAGCACGCACAAGTGTTCCTAAAGTTCTATTTACAACTTCAGTTTGTCCATCCGTTTGGGGATGACAAGTAGTAGATTACAACAATATTGAGCAAAGTTTAGCCCATAAAGTAATCCGAAAATAGAATCCCTCCCCTTCTTTTAAGAATAGCACGCAAAAGTGTTCCCAAAGTTCTATTGACAACTTCAGTTTGTCCATCCGTTTGAGGATGACAAGTAGTAGATTACAACAATATGGATTAAAGTTTAGCCCATAAAGTAATCCAAAAATAGAATCCCTCCCCTTCTTAGTCCTAGGCAACCCCAAAATAAAGTGCATAGAAATGTCAATCCAAGTTCTTTTAAGAATAGCACGCACAAGTGTTCCCAAAGTTCTATTTACAACTTCAGTTTGTCCATCCTTTTGGGGATGACAAGTAGTAGATTACAACAATATTGAGCAAAGTTTAGCCCATAAAGTAATCCGAAAATAGAATCCCTCCCCTTCTTTTAAGAATAGCACGCAAAGTGTTCCCAAAGTTCTATTGACAACTTCAGTTTGTCCATCTGTTTGAGGATGACAAGTAGTAGATTACAACAATATTGAACAAAGTTTAGCCCATAAAGTAATCCAAAAATAGAATCCCTCCCCTTCTCAGTCCTAGGCAACCCCAAAATAAAGTGCATAGAAATGTCAATCCAAGTTCTTTTTAAGAATAGCACGCAAAAGTGTTCCCAAAGTTCTATTTACAACTTCAGTTTGTCCATCCGTTTGAGAATGACAAGTAGTAAATTACAACAATATTGAGCAAAGGTTAGGCCATATAAGTTCTATTGACAACTTCAGTTTTTCCATCCGTTTGAGGATGACAAGTAGTAGATTACAACAATATTGAGCAAAGTTTAGCCCATAAAGTAATCCAAAAATAGAATCCCTCCCCTTCTTAGTCCTAGGCAACCCCAAAATAAAGTCCATAGAAATGTCAATCCAAGTTCTTTTTAAGAATAGCACGCAAAAGTGTTCCCAAAGTTCTATTGACAACTTCAGTTTGTCCATCCGTTTGAGGATGACAAGTAGTAGATTACAACAATATGGAGAAAAGTTAGGCCATAAAGTAATCCAAAAATAGAATCCCTCCCCTTCTTAGTCCTAGGCAACCTCAAATAAAGTGCATAGAAATGTCAATCCAAGTTCTTTTAAGAATAGGACGCACAAGTGTTCCCAAAGTTCTATTTACAACTTCAGTTTGTCCATCCGTTTGGGGATGACAAGTAGTAGATTACAACAATATTGAGCAAAGTTTAGCCCATATAAGTTCTATTGACAACTTCAGTTTGTCCATCCGTTTGAGGATGACAAGTAGTAGATTACAACAATATTGAGCAATGTTTAGCCCATAAAGTAATCCAAAAATAGAATCCCTCCCCTTCTTAGTCCTAGGCAACCCCAAAATAAAGTGCATAGAAATGTCAATCCAAGTTCTTTTTAAGAATAGCACGCACAAGTGTTCCCAAAGTTCTATTTACAACTTCAGTTTGTCCATCCGTTTGAGGATGACAAGTAGTAGATTACAACAATATTGAGCAAAGTTTAGCCCATAAAGTAATCCAAAAATAGAATCCCTCACCTTCTTAGTCCTAGGCAACCCCAAAATAAAGTGCATAGAAATGTCAGTCCAAGTTCTTTTAAGAATAGCACGCAAAAGTGTTCCCAAAGTTCTATTTACAACTTCAGTTTGTCCATCCGTTTGGGGATGACAAGTAGTAGATTACAACAATATGGAGCAAAGTTTAGCCCATAAAGTAATGCAAAAATAGAATCCCTCCCCTTCTTAGTCCTAGGCAACCCCAAAATAAAGTCCATAGAAATGTCAATCCAAGTTCTTTTAAGAATAGCACGCACAAGTGTTCCCAAAGTTCTATTTACAACTTCAGTTTGTCCATCCGTTTGGGGATGACAAGTAGTAGATTACAACAATATTGAGCAAAGTTTAGCCCATATAAGTTCTATTGACAACTTCAGTTTGTCCATCCGTTTGAGAATAACAAATAGTAGATTACAACAATATTGAGCAAAGTTTAGCCCATAAAGTAATCCAAAAATAGAATCCCTCCCTTCTTAGTCCTAGGCAACCCCAGAATAAAGTCCATAGAAATGTCAATCCAAGTTCTTTTTAAGAATAGCACGCAAAAGTGTTCTCAAAGTTCTATTTACAACTTCAGTTTGTCCATCCGTTTGAGGATGACAAGTAGTAGATTACAACAATATTGAGCAAAGTTTAGCCCATAAAGTAATCCAAAAATAGAATCCCTCATCTTCTCAGTCCTAGGCAACCCCAAAATAAAGTGCATAGAAATGTCAATCCAAGTTCTTTTTAAGAATAGCACGCAAAAGTTTTCCCAAAGTTCTATTTACAACTTCAGTTTGTCCATCCGTTTGAGAATGACAAGTAGTAGATTACAACAATATTGAGCAAAGGTTAGGCCATATAAGTTCTTTGACAACTTCAGTTTTTCCATCCGTTTGAGGATGACAAGTAGTAGATTACAACAATGTTGAGCAAAGTTTAGCCCATAAAGTAATCCAAAAATAGAATCCCTCCCCTTCTTAGTCCTAGGCAACCCCAAAATAAAGTGCATAGAAATGTTAATCCAAGTTCTTTTAAGAATAGCACGCACAAGTGTTCCCAAAGTTCTATTTACAACTTCAGTTTGTCCATCCGTTTGAGGATGACAAGTAGTAGATTACAACAATATTGAGCAAAGTTTAGCCCATAAAGTAATCCAAAAATAGAATCCCTTACCTTCTTAGTCCTAGGCAACCCCAAAATAAAGTCCACAGAAATGTCAGTCCAAGTTCTTTTAAGAATAGCACGCAAAAGTGTTCCCAAAGTTCTATTTACAACTTCAGTTTGTCCATCCGTTTGGGGATGACAAGTAGTAGATTACAACAATATTGAGCAAAGTTTAGCCCATATAAGTTCTATTGACAACTTCAGTTTGTCCATCCGTTTGAGGATGACAAATAGTAGATTACAACAATATTGAGCAAAGTTTAGTCCATAAAGTAATCCAAAAATAGAATCCCTCCCCTTCTTAGTCCTAGGCAACCCAAGAATAAAGTCCATAGAAATGTCAATCCAAGTTCTTTTTAAGAATAGCACGCAAAAGTGTTCTCAAAGTTCTATTTACAACTTCAGTTTGTCCATCCGTTTGAGGATGACAAGTAGTAGATTACAACAATATTGAGCAAAGTTTAGCCATAAAGTAATCCAAAAATAGAATTCCTCCCCTTCTTAGTCCTAGGCAACCCCAAAATAAAGTGCATAGAAATGTCAATCCAAGTTCTTTTTAAGAATAGCACGCAAAAGTGTTCCCAAAGTTCTATTTACAACTTCAGTTTGTCCATCCGTTTGAGGATGACAAGTTGTAGATTACAACTTTATTGTGCAAAGTTTAGCCCATAAAGTAATCCAAAAATAGAATCCCTCCCCTTCTTAGTCCTAGGCAACCCCAAAATAAAGTCCATAGAAATGTCAATCCAAGTTCTTTTTAAGAATAGCACGCAAAAGTGTTCCCAAAGTTCTATTTACAACTTCAGTTTGTCCATCTGTTTGAGGATGACAAGTAGTAGATTACAACAATATTGAGCAAAGTTTAGCCATAAAGTAATCCAAAAATAGAATCCCTCCCCTTCTTAGTCATTGGCAACCCCAAAATAAAGTCCATAGAAATGTCAATCCAAGTTCTTTTTAAGAATAGCACGCAAAAGTGTTCCTAAAGTTCTATTGACAACTTCAGTTTGTCCATCCGTTTGAGGATGACAAATAGTAGATTACAACAATATTGAGCAAAGTTTAGCCCATAAAGTAATCCAAAAATAGAATCCCTCCCCTTCTTAGTCCTAGGCAACCCCAAAATAAAGTCCATAGAAATGTCAGTCCAAGTTCTTTTAAGAATAGCACGCAAAAGTGTTCCCAAAGTTCTATTTACAACTTCAGTTTGTCCATCCGTTTGAGGATGACAAGTAGTAGATTACAACAATATTGAGCAAAGTTTAGCCCATAAAGTAATCTAAAAATAGAATCCCTCCCCTTCTTAGTCCTAGGCAACCCCAGAATAAAGTCCATAGAATGTCAATCCAAGTTCTTTTTAAGAATAGCACGCAAAAGTGTTCCCAAAGTTCAATTTACAACTTCAGTTTGTCAATCTGTTTGAGGATGACAAGTAGTAGATTACAACAATATTGAGCAAAGTTTAGCCATAAAGTAATCCAAAAATAGAATCCCTCCCCTTCTTAGTCCTTGTCAACCCCAAAATAAAGTCCATAGAAATGTCAATCCAAGTTCTTTGTAAGAATAGCACGCAAAAGTGTTCCCAAAGTTCTATTGACAACTTCAGTTTGTCCTTCCGTTTGAGGATGAAAAGTAGTAGATTACAACAATATTGAGCAAAGTTTAGCCTATAAAGTAATCCAAAAATAGAATCCCTCACCTTCTTAGTCCTAGGCAACCCTAAAATAAAGTCCATAGAAATATCAGTCCAAGTTCTTTTAAGAATAGCACGCAAAAGTGTTCCCAAAGTTCTATTTACAACTTCAGTTTGTCCATCCGTTTGAGGATGACAAGTAGTAGATTACAACAATATGGATTAAAGTTTAGCCCATAAAGTAATCCAAAAATAGAATCCCTCCCCTTCTTAGTCCTTGGCAACCCCAAAATAAAGTGCATAGAAATGTCAATCCAAGTTCTTTTAAGAATAGCACGCACAAGTGTTCCTAAAGTTCTATTTACAACTTCAGTTTGTCCATCCGTTTGGGGATGACAAGTAGTAGATTACAACAATATTGAGCAAAGTTTAGCCCATAAAGTAATCCGAAAATAGAATCCCTCCCCTTCTTTTAAGAATAGCACGCAAAAGTGTTCCCAAAGTTCTATTGACAACTTCAGTTTGTCCATCCGTTTGAGGATGACAAGTAGTAGATTACAACAATATGGATTAAAGTTTAGCCCATAAAGTAATCCAAAAATAGAATCCCTCCCCTTCTTAGTCCTAGGCAACCCCAAAATAAAGTGCATAGAAATGTCAATCCAAGTTCTTTTAAGAATAGCACGCACAAGTGTTCCCAAAGTTCTATTTACAATTTCAGTTTGTCCATCCGTTTGGGGATGACAAGTAGTAGATTACAACAATATTGAGCAAAGTTTAGCCCATAAAGTAATCCGAAAATAGAATCCCTCCCCTTCTTTTAAGAATAGCACGCAAAAGTGTTCCCAAAGTTCTATTGACAACTTCAGTTTGTCCATCTGTTTGAGGATGACAAGTAGTAGATTACAACAATATTGAACAAAGTTTAGCCCATAAAGTAATCCATAAATAGAATCCCTCCCCTTCTCAGTCCTAGGCAACCCCAAAATAAAGTGCATAGAAATGTCAATCCAAGTTCTTTTTAAGAATAGCACGCAAAAGTGTTCCCAAAGTTCTATTTACAACTTCAGTTTGTCCATCCGTTTGAGAATGACAAGTAGTAAATTACAACAATATTGAGCAAAGGTTAGGCCATATAAGTTCTATTGACAACTTCAGTTTTTCCATCCGTTTGAGGATGACAAGTAGTAGATTACAACAATATTGTGCAAAGTTTAGCCCATAAAGTAATCCAAAAATAGAATCCCTCCCCTTCTTAGTCCTAGGCAACCCCAGAATAAAGTCCATAGAAATGTCAATCCAAGTTCTTTTTAAGAATAGCACGCAAAAGTGTTCTCAAAGTTTTATTTACAACTTCAGTTTGTCCATCCGTTTGAGGATGACAAGAAGTAGATTACAACAATATTGAGCAAAGTTTAGCCCATAAAGTAATCCAAAAATAGAATCCCTCACCTTCTCAGTCCTAGGCAACCCCAAAATAAAGTGCATAAAAATGTCAATCCAAGTTCTTTTTAAGAATAGCACGCAAAAGTGTTCCCAAAGTTCTATTTACAACTTCAGTTTGTCCATCCGTTTGAGAATGACAAGTAGTAGATTACAACAATATTGAGCAAAGGTTAGGCCATATAAGTTCTTTGACAACTTCAGTTTTTCCATCCGTTTGAGGATGACAAGTAGTAGATTACAACAATGTTGAGCAAAGTTTAGCCCATAAAGTAATCCAAAAATAGAATCCCTCCCCTTCTTAGTCCTAGGCAACCCCAAAATAAAGTGCATAGAAATGTTAATCCAAGTTCTTTTAAGAATAGCACGCACAAGTGTTCCCAAAGTTCTATTTACAACTTCAGTTTGTCCATCCGTTTGAGGATGACAAGTAGTAGATTACAACAATATTGAGCAAAGTTTAGCACATAAAGTAATCCAAAAATAGAATCCCTTACCTTCTTAGTCCTAGGCAACCCCAAAATAAAGTCCACAGAAATGTCAGTCCAAGTTCTTTTAAGAATAGCACGCAAAAGTGTTCCCAAAGTTCTATTTACAACTTCAGTTTGTCCATCCGTTTGGGGATGACAAGTAGTAGATTACAACAATATTGAGCAAAGTTTAGCCCATATAAGTTCTATTGACAACTTCAGTTTGTCCATCCGTTTGAGGATGACAAATAGTAGATTACAACAATATTGAGCAAAGTTTAGCCCATAAAGTAATCCAAAAATAGAATCCCTCCCCTTCTTAGTCCTAGGCAACCCAAGAATAAAGTCCATAGAAATGTCAATCCAAGTTCTTTTTAAGAATAGCACGCAAAAGTGTTCTCAAAGTTCTATTTACAACTTCAGTTTGTCCATCCGTTTGAGGATGACAAGTAGTAGATTACAACAATATTGAGCAAAGTTTAGCCATAAAGTAATCCAAAAATAGAATCCCTCCCCTTCTTAGTCCTAGGCAACCCCAAAATAAAGTGCATAGAAATGTCAATCCAAGTTCTTTTTAAGAATAGCACGCAAAAGTGTTCCCAAAGTTCTATTTACAACTTCAGTTTGTCCATCCGTTTGAGGATGACAAGTTGTAGATTACAACTTTATTGTGCAAAGTTTAGCCCATAAAGTAATCCAAAAATAGAATCCCTCCCCTTCTTAGTCCTAGGCAACCCCAAAATAAAGTCCATAGAAATGTCAATCCAAGTTCTTTTTAAGAATAGCACGCAAAAGTGTTCCCAAAGTTCTATTTACAACTTCAGTTTGTCCATCCGTTTGAGGATGACAAGTAGTAGATTACAACAATATTGAGCAAAGTTTAGCCATAAAGTAATCCAAAAATAGAATCCCTCCCCTTCTTAGTCATTGGCAACCCCAAAATAAAGTCCATAGAAATGTCAATCCAAGTTCTTTTTAAGAATAGCACGCAAAAGTGTTCCCAAAGTTCTATTTACAACTTCAGTTTGTCCATCCGTTTGAGGATGACAAGTAGTAGATTACAACAATATTGAGCAAAGTTTAGCCCATAAAGTAATCCAAAAATAGAATCCCTCACCTTATTAGTCCTAGGCAACCCCAAAATAAAGTCCACAGAAATGTCAGTCCAAGTTCTTTTAAGAATAGCACGCAAAAGTGTTTCCAAAGTTCTATTTACAAATTCAGTTTGTCCATCCGTTTGAGGATGACAAGTAGTACATTACAACAATATGGAGCAAAGTTTAGCCCATAAAGTAATGCAAAAATAGAATCCCTCCCCTTCTTAGTCCTAGGCAACCCCAAAATAAAGTCCATAGAAATGTCAATCCAAGTTCTTTTAAGAATAGCACGCACAAGTGTTCCCAAAGTTCTATTTACAACTTCAGTTTGTCCATCTGTTTGGGGATGACAAGTAGTAGATTACAACAATATTGAGCAAAGTTTAGCCCATATAAGTTCTATTGACAACTTCAGTTTGTCCATCCGTTTGAGGATGACAAATTGTAGATTACAACAATATTGAGCAAAGTTTAGCCCATAAAGTAATCCAAAAATAGAATCCCTCCCCTTCTTAGTCCTAGGCAACCCCAAAATAAAGTCCATAGAAATGTCAATCCAAGTTCTTTTTAAGAATAGCACGCAAAAGTGTTCCCAAAGTTCTATTTACAACTTCAGTTTGTCCATCCGTTTGAGAATGACAAGTAGTAGATTACAACAATATTGAGCAAAGGTTAGGCCATATAAGTTCTATTGACAACTTCAGTTTTTCCATCCGTTTGAGGATGACAAGTAGTAGATTACAACAATATTGAGCAAAGTTTAGCCCATAAAGTAATCCAAAAATAGAATCCCTCCCCTTCTTAGTCCTAGGCAACCCCAAAATAAAGTGCATAGAAATGTGAATCCAAGTTCTTTTAAGAATAGCACGCACAAGTGTTCCCAAAGTTCTATTTACAACTTCAGTTTGTCCATCCGTTTGAGGATGACAAGTAGTAGATTACAACAATATTGAGCAAAGTTTAGCCCATAAAGTAATCCAAAAAAGAATCCCTCACCTTCTTAGTCCTAGGCAACCCCAAAATAAAGTCCACAGAAATGTCAGGCCAAGTTCTTTTAAGAATAGCACGCAAAAGTGTTCCCAAAGTTCTATTTACAACTTCAGTTTGTCCATCCGTTTGAGGATGACAAGTAGTAGATTACAACAATATGGATTAAAGTTTAGCCCATAAAGTAATCCAAAAATAGAATCCCTCCCCTTCTTAGTCCTTGGCAACCCCAAAATAAAGTGCATAGAAATGTCAATCCAAGTTCTTTTAAGAATAGCACGCACAAGTGTTCCCAAAGTTCTATTTACAACTTCAGTTTGTCCATCCGTTTGGGGATGACAAGTAGTAGATTACAACAATATTGAGCAAAGTTTAGCCCATAAAGTAATCCAAAAATAGAATCCCTTACCTTCTTAGTCCTAGGCAACCCCAAAATAAAGTCCACAGAAATGTCAGTCCAAGTTCTTTTAAGAATAGCACGCAAAAGTGTTCCCAAAGTTCTATTTACAACTTCAGTTTGTCCATCCGTTTGGGGATGACAAGTAGTAGATTACAACAATATTGAGCAAAGTTTAGCCCATATAAGTTCTATTGACAACTTCAGTTTGTCCATCCGTTTGAGGATGACAAATAGTAGATTACAACAATATTGAGCAAAGTTTAGTCCATAAAGTAATCCAAAAATAGAATCCCTCCCCTTCTTAGTCCTAGGCAACCCAAGAATAAAGTCCATAGAAATGTCAATCCAAGTTCTTTTTAAGAATAGCACGCAAAAGTGTTCTCAAAGTTCTATTTACAACTTCAGTTTGTCCATCCGTTTGAGGATGACAAGTAGTAGATTACAACAATATTGAGCAAAGTTTAGCCATAAAGTAATCCAAAAATAGAATTCCTCCCCTTCTTAGTCCTAGGCAACCCCAAATAAAGTGCATAGAAATGTCAATCCAAGTTCTTTTTAAGAATAGCACGCAAAAGTGTTCCCAAAGTTCTATTTACAACTTCAGTTTGTCCATCCGTTTGAGGATGACAAGTTGTAGATTACAACTTTATTGTGCAAAGTTTAGCCCATAAAGTAATCCAAAAATAGAATCCCTCCCCTTCTTAGTCCTAGGCAACCCCAAAATAAAGTCCATAGAAATGTCAATCCAAGTTCTTTTTAAGAATAGCACGCAAAAGTGTTCCCAAAGTTCTATTTACAACTTCAGTTTGTCCATCTGTTTGAGGATGACAAGTAGTAGATTACAACAATATTGAGCAAAGTTTAGCCATAAAGTAATCCAAAAATAGAATCCCTCCCCTTCTTAGTCATTGGCAACCCCAAAATAAAGTCCATAGAAATGTCAATCCAAGTTCTTTTTAAGAATAGCACGCAAAAGTGTTCCTAAAGTTCTATTGACAACTTCAGTTTGTCCATCCGTTTGAGGATGACAAATAGTAGATTACAACAATATTGAGCAAAGTTTAGCCCATAAAGTAATCCAAAAATAGAATCCCTCCCCTTCTTAGTCCTAGGCAACCCCAAAATAAAGTCCATAGAAATGTCAGTCCAAGTTCTTTTAAGAATAGCACGCAAAAGTGTTCCCAAAGTTCTATTTACAACTTCAGTTTGTCCATCCGTTTGAGGATGACAAGTAGTAGATTACAACAATATTGAGCAAAGTTTAGCCCATAAAGTAATCTAAAAATAGAATCCCTCCCCTTCTTAGTCCTAGGCAACCCCAGAATAAAGTCCATAGAAATGTCAATCCAAGTTCTTTTTAAGAATAGCACGCAAAAGTGTTCCCAAAGTTCAATTTACAACTTCAGTTTGTCAATCTGTTTGAGGATGACAAGTAGTAGATTACAACAATATTGAGCAAAGTTTAGCCATAAAGTAATCCAAAAATAGAATCCCTCCCCTTCTTAGTCCTTGTCAACCCCAAAATAAAGTCCATAGAAATGTCAATCCAAGTTCTTTGTAAGAATAGCACGCAAAAGTGTTCCCAAAGTTCTATTGACAACTTCAGTTTGTCCTTCCGTTTGAGGATGAAAAGTAGTAGATTACAACAATATTGAGCAAAGTTTAGCCTATAAAGTAATCCAAAAATAGAATCCCTCACCTTCTTAGTCCTAGGCAACCCTAAAATAAAGTCCATAGAAATATCAGTCCAAGTTCTTTTAAGAATAGCACGCAAAAGTGTTCCCAAAGTTCTATTTACAACTTCAGTTTGTCCATCCGTTTGAGGATGACAAGTAGTAGATTACAACAATATGGATTAAAGTTTAGCCCATAAAGTAATCCAAAAATAGAATCCCTCCCCTTCTTAGTCCTTGGCAACCCCAAAATAAAGTGCATAGAAATGTCAATCCAAGTTCTTTTAAGAATAGCACGCACAAGTGTTCCTAAAGTTCTATTTACAACTTCAGTTTGTCCATCCGTTTGGGGATGACAAGTAGTAGATTACAACAATATTGAGCAAAGTTTAGCCCATAAAGTAATCCGAAAATAGAATCCCTCCCCTTCTTTTAAGAATAGCACGCAAAAGTGTTCCCAAAGTTCTATTGACAACTTCAGTTTGTCCATCCGTTTGAGGATGACAAGTAGTAGATTACAACAATATGGATTAAAGTTTAGCCCATAAAGTAATCCAAAAATAGAATCCCTCCCCTTCTTAGTCCTAGGCAACCCCAAAATAAAGTGCATAGAAATGTCAATCCAAGTTCTTTTAAGAATAGCACGCACAAGTGTTCCCAAAGTTCTATTTACAAATTCAGTTTGTCCATCCGTTTGGGGATGACAAGTAGTAGATTACAACAATATTGAGCAAAGTTTAGCCCATAAAGTAATCCGAAAATAGAATCCCTCCCCTTCTTTTAAGAATAGCACGCAAAAGTGTTCCCAAAGTTCTATTGACAACTTCAGTTTGTCCATCTGTTTGAGGATGACAAGTAGTAGATTACAACAATATTGAACAAAGTTTAGCCCATAAAGTAATCCATAAATAGAATCCCTCCCCTTCTCAGTCCTAGGCAACCCCAAAATAAAGTGCATAGAAATGTCAATCCAAGTTCTTTTTAAGAATAGCACGCAAAAGTGTTCCCAAAGTTCTATTTACAACTTCAGTTTGTCCATCCGTTTGAGAATGACAAGTAGTAAATTACAACAATATTGAGCAAAGGTTAGGCCATATAAGTTCTATTGACAACTTCAGTTTTTCCATCCGTTTGAGGATGACAAGTAGTAGATTACAACAATATTGTGCAAAGTTTAGCCCATAAAGTAATCCAAAAATAGAATCCCTCCCCTTCTTAGTCCTAGGCAACCCCAAAATAAAGTCCTTAGAAATGTCAATCCAAGTTCTTTTTAAGAATAGCACGCAAAAGTGTTCCCAAAGTTCTATTGACAACTTCAGTTTGTCCATCCGTTTGAGGATGACAAGTAGTAGATTACAACAATATGGAGCAAAGTTAGGCCATAAAGTAATCCAAAAATAGAATCCCTCCCCTTCTTAGTCCTAGGCAACCTCAAAATAAAGTGCATAGAAATGTCAATCCAAGTTCTTTTTAAGAATAGGACGCACAAGTGTTCCCAAAGTTCTATTTACAACTTCAGTTTGTCCATCCGTTTGGGGATGACAAGTAGTAGATTACAACAATATTGAGCAAAGTTTAGCCCATATAAGTTCTATTGACAACTTCAGTTTGTCCATCCGTTTGAGGATGACAAGTAGTAGATTACAACAATATTGAGCAATGTTTAGCCCATAAAGTAATCCAAAAATAGAATCCCTCCCCTTCTTAGTCCTAGGCAACCCCAAAATAAAGTCCATAGAAATGTCAATCCAAGTTCTTTTAAGAATAGCACGCACAAGTGTTCCCAAAGTTCTATTTACAACTTCAGTTTGTCCATCCGTTTGGGGATGAAAAGTAGTAGATTACAACAATATTGAGCAAAGTTTAGCCCATATAAGTTCTATTGACAACTTCAGTTTGTCCATCCGTTTGAAAATGACAAATAGTAGATTACAACAATATTGAGCAAAGTTTAGCCCATAAAGTAATCCAAAAATAGAATCCCTCCCTTCTTAGTCCTAGGCAACCCCAGAATAAAGTCCATAGAAATGTCAATCCAAGTTCTTTTTAAGAATAGCACGCAAAAGTGTTCTCAAAGTTCTATTTACAACTTCAGTTTGTCCATCCGTTTGAGGATGACAAGAAGTAGATTACAACAATATTGAGCAAAGTTTAGCCCATAAAGTAATCCAAAAATAGAATCCCTCACCTTCTCAGTCCTAGGCAACCCCAAAATAAAGTGCATAGAAATGTCAATCCAAGTTCTTTTTAAGAATAGCACGCAAAAGTGTTCCCAAAGTTCTATTTACAACTTCAGTTTGTCCATCCGTTTGAGAATGACAAGTAGTAGATTACAACAATATTGAGCAAAGGTTAGGCCATATAAGTTCTTTGACAACTTCAGTTTTTCCATCCGTTTGAGGATGACAAGTAGTAGATTACAACAATGTTGAGCAAAGTTTAGCCCATAAAGTAATCCAAAAATAGAATCCCTCCCCTTCTTAGTCCTAGGCAACCCCAAAATAAAGTGCATAGAAATGTTAATCCAAGTTCTTTTAAGAATAGCACGCACAAGTGTTCCCAAAGTTCTATTTACAACTTCAGTTTGTCCATCCGTTTGAGGATGACAAGTAGTAGATTACAACAATATTGAGCAAAGTTTAGCACATAAAGTAATCCAAAAATAGAATCCCTTACCTTCTTAGTCCTAGGCAACCCCAAAATAAAGTCCACAGAAATGTCAGTCCAAGTTCTTTTAAGAATAGCACGCAAAAGTGTTCCCAAAGTTCTATTTACAACTTCAGTTTGTCCATCCGTTTGGGGATGACAAGTAGTAGATTACAACAATATTGAGCAAAGTTTAGCCCATATAAGTTCTATTGACAACTTCAGTTTGTCCATCCGTTTGAGGATGACAAATAGTAGATTACAACAATATTGAGCAAAGTTTAGCCCATAAAGTAATCCAAAAATAGAATCCCTCCCCTTCTTAGTCCTAGGCAACCCAAGAATAAAGTCCATAGAAATGTCAATCCAAGTTCTTTTTAAGAATAGCACGCAAAAGTGTTCTCAAAGTTCTATTTACAACTTCAGTTTGTCCATCCGTTTGAGGATGACAAGTAGTAGATTACAACAATATTGAGCAAAGTTTAGCCATAAAGTAATCCAAAAATAGAATCCCTCCCCTTCTTAGTCCTAGGCAACCCCAAAATAAAGTGCATAGAAATGTCAATCCAAGTTCTTTTTAAGAATAGCACGCAAAAGTGTTCCCAAAGTTCTATTTACAACTTCAGTTTGTCCATCCGTTTGAGGATGACAAGTTGTAGATTACAACTTTATTGTGCAAAGTTTAGCCCATAAAGTAATCCAAAAATAGAATCCCTCCCCTTCTTAGTCCTAGGCAACCCCAAAATAAAGTCCATAGAAATGTCAATCCAAGTTCTTTTTAAGAATAGCACGCAAAAGTGTTCCCAAAGTTCTATTTACAACTTCAGTTTGTCCATCCGTTTGAGGATGACAAGTAGTAGATTACAACAATATTGAGCAAAGTTTAGCCATAAAGTAATCCAAAAATAGAATCCCTCCCCTTCTTAGTCATTGGCAACCCCAAAATAAAGTCCATAGAAATGTCAATCCAAGTTCTTTTTAAGAATAGCACGCAAAAGTGTTCCCAAAGTTCTATTTACAACTTCAGTTTGTCCATCCGTTTGAGGATGACAAGTAGTAGATTACAACAATATTGAGCAAAGTTTAGCCCATAAAGTAATCCAAAAATAGAATCCCTCACCTTATTAGTCCTAGGCAACCCCAAAATAAAGTCCACAGAAATGTCAGTCCAAGTTCTTTTAAGAATAGCACGCAAAAGTGTTTCCAAAGTTCTATTTACAAATTCAGTTTGTCCATCCGTTTGAGGATGACAAGTAGTACATTACAACAATATGGAGCAAAGTTTAGCCCATAAAGTAATGCAAAAATAGAATCCCTCCCCTTCTTAGTCCTAGGCAACCCCAAAATAAAGTCCATAGAAATGTCAATCCAAGTTCTTTTAAGAATAGCACGCACAAGTGTTCCCAAAGTTCTATTTACAACTTCAGTTTGTCCATCTGTTTGGGGATGACAAGTAGTAGATTACAACAATATTGAGCAAAGTTTAGCCCATATAAGTTCTATTGACAACTTCAGTTTGTCCATCCGTTTGAGGATGACAAATTGTAGATTACAACAATATTGAGCAAAGTTTAGCCCATAAAGTAATCCAAAAATAGAATCCCTCCCCTTCTTAGTCCTAGGCAACCCCAAAATAAAGTCCATAGAAATGTCAATCCAAGTTCTTTTTAAGAATAGCACGCAAAAGTGTTCCCAAAGTTCTATTTACAACTTCAGTTTGTCCATCCGTTTGAGAATGACAAGTAGTAGATTACAACAATATTGAGCAAAGGTTAGGCCATATAAGTTCTATTGACAACTTCAGTTTTTCCATCCGTTTGAGGATGACAAGTAGTAGATTACAACAATATTGAGCAAAGTTTAGCCCATAAAGTAATCCAAAAATAGAATCCCTCCCCTTCTTAGTCCTAGGCAACCCCAAAATAAAGTGCATAGAAATGTGAATCCAAGTTCTTTTAAGAATAGCACGCACAAGTGTTCCCAAAGTTCTATTTACAACTTCAGTTTGTCCATCCGTTTGAGGATGACAAGTAGTAGATTACAACAATATTGAGCAAAGTTTAGCCCATAAAGTAATCCAAAAAAAGAATCCCTCACCTTCTTAGTCCTAGGCAACCCCAAAATAAAGTCCACAGAAATGTCAGGCCAAGTTCTTTTAAGAATAGCACGCAAAAGTGTTCACAAAGTTCTATTTACAACTTCAGTTTGTCCATCCGTTTGAGGATGACAAGTAGTAGATTACAACAATATGGATTAAAGTTTAGCCCATAAAGTAATCCAAAAATAGAATCCCTCCCCTTCTTAGTCCTTGGCAACCCCAAAATAAAGTGCATAGAAATGTCAATCCAAGTTCTTTTAAGAATAGCACGCACAAGTGTTCCTAAAGTTCTATTTACAACTTCAGTTTGTCCATCCGTTTGGGGAAGACAAGTAGTAGATTACAACAATATTGAGCAAAGTTTAGCCCATAAAGTAATCCGAAAATAGAATCTCTCCCCTTCTTTTAAGAATAGCACGCAAAAGTGTTCCCAAAGTTCTATTGACAACTTCAGTTTGTCCATCCGTTTGAGGATGACAAGTAGTAGATTACAACAATATGGATTAAAGTTTAGCCCATAAAGTAATCCAAAAATAGAATCCCTCCCCTTCTTAGTCCTAGGCAACCCCAAAATAAAGTGCATAGAAATGTCAATCCAAGTTCTTTTAAGAATAGCACGCACAAGTGTTCCCAAAGTTCTATTTACAACTTCAGTTTGTCCATCCGTTTGGGGATGACAAGTAGTAGATTACAACAATATTGAGCAAAGTTTAGCCCATAAAGTAATCCGAAAATAGAATCCCTCCCCTTCTTTTAAGAATAGCACGCAAAAGTGTTCCCAAAGTTCTATTGACAACTTCAGTTTGTCCATCTGTTTGAGGATGACAAGTAGTAGATTACAACAATATTGAACAAAGTTTAGCCCATAAAGTAATCCATAAATAGAATCCCTCCCCTTCTCAGTCCTAGGCAACCCCAAAATAAAGTGCATAGAAATGTCAATCCAAGTTCTTTTTAAGAATAGCACGCAAAAGTGTTCCCAAAGTTCTATTTACAACTTCAGTTTGTCCATCCGTTTGAGAATGACAAGTAGTAAATTACAACAATATTGAGCAAAGGTTAGGCCATATAAGATCTATTGACAACTTCAGTTTTTCCATCCGTTTGAGGATGACAAGTAGTAGATTACAACAATATTGAGCAAAGTTTAGCCCATAAAGTAATCCAAAAATAGAATCCCTCCCCTTCTTAGTCCTAGGCAACCCCAAAATAAAGTCCATAGAAATGTCAATCCAAGTTCTTTTTAAGAATAGCACGCAAAAGTGTTCCCAAAGTTCTATTGACAACTTCAGTTTGTCCATCCGTTTGAGGATGACAAGTAGTAGATTACAACAATATGGAGCAAAGTTAGCCCATAAAGTAATCCAAAAATAGAATCCCTCCCCTTCTTAGTCCTAGGCAACCTCAAAATAAAGTGCATCGAAATGTCAATCCAAGTTCTTTTTAAGAATAGGACGCACAAGTGTTCCCAAAGTTCTATTTACAACTTCAGTTTGTCCATCCGTTTGGGGATGACAAGTAGTAGATTACAACAATATTGAGCAAAGTTTAGCCCATATAAGTTCTATTGACAACTTCAGTTTGTCCATCCGTTTGAGGATGACAAGTAGTAGATTACAACAATATTGAGCAATGTTTAGCCCATAAAGTAATCCAAAAATAGAATCCCGCCCCTTCTTAGTCCTAGGCAACCCCAAAATAAAGTCCATAGAAATGTCAGTCCAAGTTCTTTTCAGAATAGCACGCAAAAGTGTTCCCAAAGTTCTATTTACAACTTCAGTTTGTCCATCCGTTTGAGGATGACAAGTAGTAGATTACAACAATATGGAGCAAAGTTTAGCCCATAAAGTAATGCAAAAATAGAATCCCTCCCCTTCTTAGTCCTAGGCAACCCCAAAATAAAGTCCATAGAAATGTCAATCCAAGTTCTTTTTAAGAATAGCACGCAAAAGTGTTCCCAAAGTTCTATTTACAACTTCAGTTTGTCCATCCGTTTGGGGATGACAAGTAGTAGATTACAACAATATTGAGCAAAGTTTAGCCCATATAAGTTCTATTGACAACTTCAGTTTGTCCATCCGTTTGAGGATGACAAGTAGTAGATTACAACAATATTGAGCAATGTTTAGCCCATAAAGTAATCCAAAAATAGAATCCCGCCCCTTCTTAGTCCTAGGCAACCCCAAAATAAAGTCCATAGAAATGTCAGTCCAAGTTCTTTTAAGAATAGCACGCAAAAGTGTTCCCAAAGTTCTATTTACAACTTCAGTTTGTCCATCCGTTTGAGGATGACAAGTAGTAGATTACAACAATATGGAGCAAAGTTTAGCCCATAAAGTAATGCAAAAATAGAATCCCTCCCCTTCTTAGTCCTAGGCAACCCCAAAATAAAGTCCATAGAAATGTCAATCCAAGTTCTTTTAAGAATAGCACGCACAAGTGTTCCCAAAGTTCTATTTACAACTTCAGTTTGTCCATCCGTTTGGGGATGACAAGTAGTAGATTACAACAATATTGAGCAATGTTTAGCCCATAAAGTAATCCAAAAATAGAATCCCTCCCCTTCTTAGTCCTAGGCAACCCCAAAATAAAGAGCATAGAAATGTCAATCCAAGTTCTTTTAAGAATAGCACGCACAAGTGTTCCCAAAGTTCTATTTACAACTTCAGTTTGTGCATCCGTTTGAGGATGACAAGTAGTAGATTACAACAATATTGAGCAAAGTTTAGCCCATAAAGTAATCCAAAAATAGAATCCCTCACCTTCTTAGTCCTAGGCAACCCCAAAATAAAGTGCATAGAAATGTCAGTCCAAGTTCTTTTAAGAATAGCACGCAAAAGTGTTCCCAAAGTTCTATTTACAACTTCAGTTTGTCCATCCGTTTTAGGATGACAAGTAGTAGATTACAACAATATGGAGCAAAGTTTAGCCCATAAAGTAATGCAAAAATAGAATCCCTCCCCTTCTTAGTCCTAGGCAACCCCAAAATAAAGTCCATAGAAATGTCAATCCAAGTTCTTTTAAGAATAGCACGCACAAGTGTTCCCAAAGTTTTATTTACAACTTCAGTTTGTCCATCCGTTTGGGGATGACAAGTAGTAGATTACAACAATATTGAGCAAAGTTTAGCCCATATAAGTTCTATTGACAACTTCAGTTTGTCCATCCGTTTGAGGAAGACAAATAATAGATTACAACAATATTGAGCAAAGTTTAGCCCATAAAGTAATCCAAAACTAGAATCCCTCCCCTTCTTAGTCCTAGGCAACCCCAAAATAAAGTCCATAGAAATGTCAATCCAAGTTCTTTTTAAGAATAGCACGCAAAAGTGTTCCCAAAGTTCTATTTACAACTTCAGTTTGTCCATCCGTTTGAGAATGACAAGTAGTAGATTACAACAATATTGAGCAAAGGTTAGGCCATATAGGTTCTATTGACAACTTCAGTTTTTCCATCCGTTCGAGGATGACAAGTAGTAGATTACAACAATATTGAGCAAAGTTTAGCCCATAAAGTAATCCAAAAATAGAATTCCTCCCCTTCTTAGTCCTAGGCAACCCCACAATAAAGTGCATAGATATGTCAATCCAAGTTCTTTTTAAGAATAGCACGCAAAAGTGTTCCCAAAGTTCTATTTACAACTTCAGTTTGTCCATCCGTTTGAGGATGACAAGTTGTAGATTACAACAATATTGAGCAAAGTTTAGCCCATAAAGTAATCCAAAAATAGAATCCCTCACCTTCTTAGTTCTAGGCAACCCCAAAATAAAGTTCTTTTTAAGAATAGCACGCAAGAGTGTTCCCAAAGTTCTATTGACAACTTCAGTTTGTCCATCCGTTTGAGGATGACAAGTAGTAGATTACAACAATATTGAGCAAAGTTTAGCCCATAAAGTAATCCAAAAATAGAATCCCTCACCTTCTTAGTTCTAGGCAACCCCAAAATAAAGTCCATAGAAATGTCAGTCCAAGTTCTTTTAAGAATAGCACGCAAAAGTGTTCCCAAAGTTCTATTTACAACTTCAGTTTGTCCATCCGTTTGAGGATGACAAGTAGTAGATTACAACAATATTGAGCAAAGTTTAGCCCATAAAGTAATCCAAAAATAGAATCCCTCACCTTCTTAGTTCTAGGCAACCCCAAAATAAAGTCCATAGAAATGTCAGTCCAAGTTCTTTTAAGAATAGCACGCAAAAGTGTTCCCAAAGTTCTATTTACAACTTCAGTTTGTCCATCCGTTTGGGGATGACAAGTAGTAGATTACAACAATATTGAGCAAAGTTTAGCCCATAAAATAATCCAAAAATAGAATCCCTCACCTTCTTAGTTCTAGGCAACCCCAAAATAAAGTTCTTTTTAAGAATAGCACGCAAAAGTGTTCCCAAAGTTCTATTGACAATTTCAGTTTGTCCATCCGTTTGAGGATGACAAGTAGTAGATTACAACAATATTGAGCAAAGTTTAGCCCATAAAGTAATCCAAAAATAGAATCCAAGTTCTTTTAAGAATAGCACGCAAAGTGTTCCCAAAGTTCTATTGACAACTTCAGTTTGTCCATCCGTTTGAGGATGACAAGTAGTAGATTACAACAATATTGAGCAAAGTTTAGCCCATAAAGTAATCCAAAAATAGAATCCCTCACCTTCTTAGTTCTAGGCAACCCCAAAATAAAGTCCATAGAAATGTCAGTCCAAGTTCTTTTAAGAATAGCACGCAAAAGTGTTCCCAAAGTTCTATTTACAACTTCAGTTTGTCCATCCGTTTGGGGATGACAAGTAGTAGATTACAACAATATTGAGCAAAGTTTAGCCCATATAAGTTTTATTGACAACTTCAGTTTGTCCATCCGTTTGAGGATGACAAGTAGTAGATTACAACAATATTGAGCAATGTTTAGCCCATAAAGTAATCCAAAAATAGAATCCCTCCCCTTCTTAGTCCTAGGCAACCCCAGAATAAAGTCCATAGAAATGTCAATCCAAGTTCTTTTTAAGAATAGCACGCAAAAGTGTTCCCAAAGTTCTATTTACAACTTCAGTTTGTCCATCCGTTTGGGGATGACAAGTAGTAGATTACAACAATATTGAGCAAAGTTTAGCCCATATAAGTTCTATTGACAACTTCAGTTTGTCCATCCGTTTGAGGATGACAAGTAGTAGATTACAACAATATTGAGCAATGTTTACCCCATAAAGTAATCCAAAAATAGAATCCCGCCCCTTCTTAGTCCTAGGCAACCCCAAAATAAAGTCCATAGAAATGTCAGTCCAAGTTCTTTTAAGAATAGCACGCAAAAGTGTTCCCAAAGTTCTATTTACAACTTCAGTTTGTCCATCCGTTTGAGGATGACAAGTAGTAGATTACAACAATATGGAGCAAAGTTTAGCTCATAAAGTAATGCAAAAATTGAATCCCTCCCCTTCTTAGTCCTAGGCAACCCCAAAATAAAGTCCATAGAAATGTCAATCCAAGTTCTTTTAAGAATAGCACGCACAAGTGTTCCCAAAGTTCTATTTACAACTTCAGTTTGTCCATCCGTTTGGGGATGACAAGTAGTAGATTACAACAATATTGAGCAATGTTTAGCCCATAAAGTAATCCAAAAATAGAATCCCTCCCCTTCTTAGTCCTAGGCAACCCCAAAATAAAGATCATAGAAATGTCAATCCAAGTTCTTTTTAAGAATAGCACGCACAAGTGTTCCCAAAGTTCTATTTACAACTTCAGTTTGTGCATCCGTTTGAGGATGACAAGTAGTAGATTACAACAATATTGAGCAAAGTTTAGCCCATAAAGTAATCCAAAAATAGAATCCCTCACCTTCTTAGTCCTAGGCAACCCCAAAATAAAGTGCATAGAAATGTCAGTCCAAGTTCTTTTAAGAATAGCACGCAAAAGTGTTCCCAAAGTTCTATTTACAACTTCAGTTTGTCCATCCGTTTTAGGATGACAAGTAGTAGATTACAACAATATGGAGCAAAGTTTAGCCCATAAAGTAATGCAAAAATAGAATCCCTCCCCTTCTTAGTCCTAGGCAACCCCAAAATAAAGTCCATAGAAATGTCAATCCAAGTTCTTTAAGAATAGCACGCACAAGTGTTCCCAAAGTTTTATTTACAACTTCAGTTTGTCCATCCGTTTGGGGATGACAAGTAGTAGATTACAACAATATTGAGCAAAGTTTAGCCCATATAAGTTCTATTGACAACTTCAGTTTGTCCATCCGTTTGAGGATGACAAATAGTAGATTACAACAATATTGAGCAAAGTTTAGCCCATAAAGTAATCCAAAACTAGAATCCCTCCCCTTCTTAGTCCTAGGCAACCCCAAAATAAAGTCCATAGAAATGTCAATCCAAGTTCTTTTTAAGAATAGCACGCAAAAGTGTTCCCAAAGTTCTATTTACAACTTCAGTTTGTCCATCCGTTTGAGGATGACAAGTAGTAGATTACAACAATATGGAGCAAAGTTTAGCCCAAAAAGTAATCCAAAAATAGAATCCCTCCCCTTCTTAGTCCTAGGCAACCCCAAAATAAAGTCCATAGAAATGTCAATCAATGTTCTTTTAAGAATAGCACGCACAAGTGTTCCCAAAGTTCTATTTACAACTTCAGTTTGTCCATCCGTTTGGGGATGACAAGTAGTAGATTACAACAATATTGAGCAAAGTTTAGCCCATATAAGTTCTATTGACAACTTCAGTTTGTCCATCCGTTAGAGGATGACAAATATTAGATTACAACAATATTGAGCAAAGTTTAGCCCATAAAGTAATCCAAAAATAGAATCCCTCCCCTTCTTAGTCCTAGGCAACCCCAGAATAAAGTCCATAGAAATGTCAATCCAAGTTCTTTTTAAGAATAGCACGCAAAAGTGTTCTCAAAGTTCTATTTACAACTTCAGTTTGTCCATCCGTTTGAGGATGACAAGTAGTAGATTACAACAATATTGAGCAAAGTTTAGCACATAAAGTAATCCAAAAATAGAATCCCTCCCCTTCTTAGTCCTAGGCAACCCCACAATAAAGTGCATAGATATGTCAATCCAAGTTCTTTTTAAGAATAGCACGCAAAAGTGTTCCCAAAGTTCTATTTACAACTTCAGTTTGTCCATCCGTTTGAGGATGACAAGTTGTAGATTACAACTTTATTGTGCAAAGTTTAGCCCATAAAGTAATTCAAAAATAGAATCCCTCCCCTTCTTAGTCCTAGGCAACCCCAAAATAAAGTGCATAGAAATGTCAATCCAAGTTCTTTTTAAGAATAGCACGCAAAAGTGTTCCCAAAGTTCTATTGACAACTTCAGTTTGTCCATCCGTTTGAGGATGACAAGTAGTAGATTACAACAATATTGAGCAAAGTTTAGCCCATAAAGTAATCCAAAAATAGAATCCCTCACCTTCTTAGTTCTAGGCAACCCCAAAATAAAGTCCATAGAAATGTCAGTCCAAGTTCTTTTAAGAATAGCACGCAAAAGTGTTCCCAAAGTTCTATTTACAACTTCAGTTTGTCCATCCGTTTGAGGATGACAAGTAGTAGATTACAACAATATTGAGCAAAGTTTAGCCCATAAAGTAATCTAAAAATAGAATCCCTCCCCTTCTTAGTCCTAGGCAACCCCAGAATAAAGTCCATAGAAATGTCAATCCAAGTTCTTTTTATGAATAGCACGCAAAAGTGTTCCCAAAGTTCAATTTACAACTTCAGTTTGTCAATCTGTTTGAGGATGACAAGTAGTAGATTACAACAATATTGAGCAAAGTTTAGCCATAAAGTAATCCAAAAATAGAATCCCTCCCCTTCTTAGTCCTTGTCAACCCCAAAATAAAGTCCATAGAAATGTCAATCCAAGTTCTTTGTAAGAATAGCACGCAAAAGTGTTCCCAAAGTTCTATTGACAACTTCAGTTTGTCCTTCCGTTTGAGGATGAAAAGTAGTAGATTACAACAATATTGAGCAAAGTTTAGCCTATAAAGTAATCCAAAAATAGAATTTCTCACCTTCTTAGTCCTAGGCAACCCTAAAATAAAGTCCATAGAAATATCAGTCCAAGTTCTTTTAAGAATAGCACGCAAAAGTGTTCCCAAAGTTCTATTTACAACTTCAGTTTGTCCATCCGTTTGAGGATGACAAGTAGTAGATTACAACAATATGGATTAAAGTTTAGCCCATAAAGTAATCCAAAAATAGAATCCCTCCCCTTCTTAGTCCTTGGCAACCCCAAAATAAAGTGCATAGAAATGTCAATCCAAGTTCTTTTAAAAATAGCACGCACAAGTGTTCCTAAAGTTCTATTTACAACTTCAGTTTGTCCATCCGTTTGGGGATGACAAGTAGTAGATTACAACAATATTGAGCAAAGTTTAGCCCATAAAGTAATCCGAAAATAGAATCCCTCCCCTTCTTTTAAGAATAGCACGCAAAAGTGTTCCCAAAGTTCTATTGACAACTTCAGTTTGTCCATCCGTTTGAGGATGACAAGTAGTAGATTACAACAATATGGATTAAAGTTTAGCCCATAAAGTAATCCAAAAATAGAATCCCTCCCCTTCTTAGTCCTAGGCAACCCCAAAATAAAGTGCATAGAAATGTCAATCCAAGTTCTTTTAAGAATAGCACGCACAAGTGTTCCCAAAGTTCTATTTACAACTTCAGTTTGTCCATCCTTTTGGGGATGACAAGTAGTAGATTACAACAATATTGAGCAAAGTTTAGCCCATAAAGTAATCCGAAAATAGAATCCCTCCCCTTCTTTTAAGAATAGCACGCAAAAGTGTTCCCAAAGTTCTATTGACAACTTCAGTTTGTCCATCTGTTTGAGGATGACAAGTAGTAGATTACAACAATATTGAACAAAGTTTAGCCCATAAAGTAATCCAAAAATAGAATCCCTCCCCTTCTCAGTCCTAGGCAACCCCAAAATAAAGTGCATAGAAATGTCAATCCAAGTTCTTTTTAAGAATAGCACGCAAAAGTGTTCCCAAAGTTCTATTTACAACTTCAGTTTGTCCATCCGTTTGAGAATGACAAGTAGTAAATTACAACAATATTGAGCAAAGGTTAGGCCATATAAGTTCTATTGACAACTTCAGTTTTTCCATCCGTTTGAGGATGACAAGTAGTAGATTACAACAATATTGAGCAAAGTTTAGCCCATAAAGTAATCCAAAAATAGAATCCCTCCCCTTCTTAGTCCTAGGCAACCCCAAAATAAAGTCCATAGAAATGTCAATCCAAGTTCTTTTTAAGAATAGCACGCAAAAGTGTTCCCAAAGTTCTATTGACAACTTCAGTTTGTCCATCCGTTTGAGGATGACAAGTAGTAGATTACAACAATATGGAGAAAAGTTAGGCCATAAAGTAATCCAAAAATAGAATCCCTCCCCTTCTTAGTCCTAGGCAACCTCAAAATAAAGTGCATAGAAATGTCAATCCAAGTTCTTTTTAAGAATAGGACGCACAAGTGTTCCCAAAGTTCTATTTACAACTTCAGTTTGTCCATCCGTTTGGGGATGACAAGTAGTAGATTACAACAATATTGAGCAAAGTTTAGCCCATATAAGTTCTATTGACAACTTCAGTTTGTCCATCCGTTTGAGGATGACAAGTAGTAGATTACAACAATATTGAGCAATGTTTAGCCCATAAAGTAATCCAAAAATAGAATCCCTCCCCTTCTTAGTCCTAGGCAACCCCAAAATAAAGTGCATAGAAATGTCAATCCAAGTTCTTTTTAAGAATAGCACGCACAAGTGTTCCCAAAGTTCTATTTACAACTTCAGTTTGTCCATCCGTTTGAGGATGACAAGTAGTAGATTACAACAATATTGAGCAAAGTTTAGCCCATAAAGTAATCCAAAAATAGAATCCCTCACCTTCTTAGTCCTAGGCAACCCCAAAATAAAGTGCATAGAAATGTCAGTCCAAGTTCTTTTAAGAATAGCACGCAAAAGTGTTCCCAAAGTTCTATTTACAACTTCAGTTTGTCCATCCGTTTGGGGATGACAAGTAGTAGATTACAACAATATGGAGCAAAGTTTAGCCCATAAAGTAATGCAAAAATAGAATCCCTCCCCTTCTTAGTCCTAGGCAACCCCAAAATAAAGTCCATAGAAATGTCAATCCAAGTTCTTTTAAGAATAGCACGCACAAGTGTTCCCAAAGTTCTATTTACAACTTCAGTTTGTCCATCCGTTTGGGGATGACAAGTAGTAGATTACAACAATATTGAGCAAAGTTTAGCCCATATAAGTTCTATTGACAACTTCAGTTTGTCCATCCGTTTGAGAATAACAAATAGTAGATTACAACAATATTGAGCAAAGTTTAGCCCATAAAGTAATCCAAAAATAGAATCCCTCCCTTCTTAGTCCTAGGCAACCCCAGAATAAAGTCCATAGAAATGTCAATCCAAGTTCTTTTTAAGAATAGCACGCAAAAGTGTTCTCAAAGTTCTATTTACAACTTCAGTTTGTCCATCCGTTTGAGGATGACAAGTAGTAGATTACAACAATATTGAGCAAAGTTTAGCCCATAAAGTAATCCAAAAATAGAATCCCTCATCTTCTCAGTCCTAGGCAACCCCAAAATAAAGTGCATAGAAATGTCAATCCAAGTTCTTTTTAAGAATAGCACGCAAAAGTTTTCCCAAAGTTCTATTTACAACTTCAGTTTGTCCATCCGTTTGAGAATGACAAGTAGTAGATTACAACAATATTGAGCAAAGGTTAGGCCATATAAGTTCTTTGACAACTTCAGTTTTTCCATCCGTTTGAGGATGACAAGTAGTAGATTACAACAATGTTGAGCAAAGTTTAGCCCATAAAGTAATCCAAAAATAGAATCCCTCCCCTTCTTAGTCCTAGGCAACCCCAAAATAAAGTGCATAGAAATGTTAATCCAAGTTCTTTTAAGAATAGCACGCACAAGTGTTCCCAAAGTTCTATTTACAACTTCAGTTTGTCCATCCGTTTGAGGATGACAAGTAGTAGATTACAACAATATTGAGCAAAGTTTAGCCCATAAAGTAATCCAAAAATAGAATCCCTTACCTTCTTAGTCCTAGGCAACCCCAAAATAAAGTCCACAGAAATGTCAGTCCAAGTTCTTTTAAGAATAGCACGCAAAAGTGTTCCCAAAGTTCTATTTACAACTTCAGTTTGTCCATCCGTTTGGGGATGACAAGTAGTAGATTACAACAATATTGAGCAAAGTTTAGCCCATATAAGTTCTATTGACAACTTCAGTTTGTCCATCCGTTTGAGGATGACAAATAGTAGATTACAACAATATTGAGCAAAGTTTAGTCCATAAAGTAATCCAAAAATAGAATCCCTCCCCTTCTTAGTCCTAGGCAACCCAAGAATAAAGTCCATAGAAATGTCAATCCAAGTTCTTTTTAAGAATAGCACGCAAAAGTGTTCTCAAAGTTCTATTTACAACTTCAGTTTGTCCATCCGTTTGAGGATGACAAGTAGTAGATTACAACAATATTGAGCAAAGTTTAGCCATAAAGTAATCCAAAAATAGAATTCCTCCCCTTCTTAGTCCTAGGCAACCCCAAAATAAAGTGCATAGAAATGTCAATCCAAGTTCTTTTTAAGAATAGCACGCAAAAGTGTTCCCAAAGTTCTATTTACAACTTCAGTTTGTCCATCCGTTTGAGGATGACAAGTTGTAGATTACAACTTTATTGTGCAAAGTTTAGCCCATAAAGTAATCCAAAAATAGAATCCCTCCCCTTCTTAGTCCTAGGCAACCCCAAAATAAAGTCCATAGAAATGTCAATCCAAGTTCTTTTAAGAATAGCACGCAAAAGTGTTCCCAAAGTTCTATTTACAACTTCAGTTTGTCCATCTGTTTGAGGATGACAAGTAGTAGATTACAACAATATTGAGCAAAGTTTAGCCATAAAGTAATCCAAAAATAGAATCCCTCCCCTTCTTAGTCATTGGCAACCCCAAAATAAAGTCCATAGAAATGTCAATCCAAGTTCTTTTTAAGAATAGCACGCAAAAGTGTTCCTAAAGTTCTATTGACAACTTCAGTTTGTCCATCCGTTTGAGGATGACAAATAGTAGATTACAACAATATTGAGCAAAGTTTAGCCCATAAAGTAATCCAAAAATAGAATCCCTCCCCTTCTTAGTCCTAGGCAACCCCAAAATAAAGTCCATAGAAATGTCAGTCCAAGTTCTTTTAAGAATAGCACGCAAAAGTGTTCCCAAAGTTCTATTTACAACTTCAGTTTGTCCATCCGTTTGAGGATGACAAGTAGTAGATTACAACAATATTGAGCAAAGTTTAGCCCATAAAGTAATCTAAAAATAGAATCCCTCCCCTTCTTAGTCCTAGGCAACCCCAGAATAAAGTCCATAGAAATGTCAATCCAAGTTCTTTTTAAGAATAGCACGCAAAAGTGTTCCCAAAGTTCAATTTACAACTTCAGTTTGTCAATCTGTTTGAGGATGACAAGTAGTAGATTACAACAATATTGAGCAAAGTTTAGCCATAAAGTAATCCAAAAATAGAATCCCTCCCCTTCTTAGTCCTTGTCAACCCCAAAATAAAGTCCATAGAAATGTCAATCCAAGTTCTTTGTAAGAATAGCACGCAAAAGTGTTCCCAAAGTTCTATTGACAACTTCAGTTTGTCCTTCCGTTTGAGGATGAAAAGTAGTAGATTACAACAATATTGAGCAAAGTTTAGCCTATAAAGTAATCCAAAAATAGAATCCCTCACCTTCTTAGTCCTAGGCAACCCTAAAATAAAGTCCATAGAAATATCAGTCCAAGTTCTTTTAAGAATAGCACGCAAAAGTGTTCCCAAAGTTCTATTTACAACTTCAGTTTGTCCATCCGTTTGAGGATGACAAGTAGTAGATTACAACAATATGGATTAAAGTTTAGCCCATAAAGTAATCCAAAAATAGAATCCCTCCCCTTCTTAGTCCTTGGCAACCCCAAAATAAAGTGCATAGAAATGTCAATCCAAGTTCTTTTAAGAATAGCACGCACAAGTGTTCCTAAAGTTCTATTTACAACTTCAGTTTGTCCATCCGTTTGGGGATGACAAGTAGTAGATTACAACAATATTGAGCAAAGTTTAGCCCATAAAGTAATCCGAAAATAGAATCCCTCCCCTTCTTTTAAGAATAGCACGCAAAAGTGTTCCCAAAGTTCTATTGACAACTTCAGTTTGTCCATCCGTTTGAGGATGACAAGTAGTAGATTACAACAATATGGATTAAAGTTTAGCCCATAAAGTAATCCAAAAATAGAATCCCTCCCCTTCTTAGTCCTAGGCAACCCCAAAATAAAGTGCATAGAAATGTCAATCCAAGTTCTTTTAAGAATAGCACGCACAAGTGTTCCCAAAGTTCTATTTACAATTTCAGTTTGTCCATCCGTTTGGGGATGACAAGTAGTAGATTACAACAATATTGAGCAAAGTTTAGCCCATAAAGTAATCCGAAAATAGAATCCCTCCCCTTCTTTTAAGAATAGCACGCAAAAGTGTTCCCAAAGTTCTATTGACAACTTCAGTTTGTCCATCTGTTTGAGGATGACAAGTAGTAGATTACAACAATATTGAACAAAGTTTAGCCCATAAAGTAATCCATAAATAGAATCCCTCCCCTTCTCAGTCCTAGGCAACCCCAAAATAAAGTGCATAGAAATGTCAATCCAAGTTCTTTTTAAGAATAGCACGCAAAAGTGTTCCCAAAGTTCTATTTACAACTTCAGTTTGTCCATCCGTTTGAGAATGACAAGTAGTAAATTACAACAATATTGAGCAAAGGTTAGGCCATATAAGTTCTATTGACAACTTCAGTTTTTCCATCCGTTTGAGGATGACAAGTAGTAGATTACAACAATATTGTGCAAAGTTTAGCCCATAAAGTAATCCAAAAATAGAATCCCTCCCATTCTTAGTCCTAGGCAACCCCAGAATAAAGTCCATAGAAATGTCAATCCAAGTTCTTTTTAAGAATAGCACGCAAAAGTGTTCTCAAAGTTCTATTACAACTTCAGTTTGTCCATCCGTTTGAGGATGACAAGAAGTAGATTACAACAATATTGAGCAAAGTTTAGCCCATAAAGTAATCCAAAAATAGAATCCCTCACCTTCTCAGTCCTAGGCAACCCCAAAATAAAGTGCATAAAAATGTCAATCCAAGTTCTTTTTAAGAATAGCACGCAAAAGTGTTCCCAAAGTTCTATTTACAACTTCAGTTTGTCCATCCGTTTGAGAATGACAAGTAGTAGATTACAACAATATTGAGCAAAGGTTAGGCCATATAAGTTCTTTGACAACTTCAGTTTTTCCATCCGTTTGAGGATGACAAGTAGTAGATTACAACAATGTTGAGCAAAGTTTAGCCCATAAAGTAATCCAAAAATAGAATCCCTCCCCTTCTTAGTCCTAGGCAACCCCAAAATAAAGTGCATAGAAATGTTAATCCAAGTTCTTTTAAGAATAGCACGCACAAGTGTTCCCAAAGTTCTATTTACAACTTCAGTTTGTCCATCCGTTTGAGGATGACAAGTAGTAGATTACAACAATATTGAGCAAAGTTTAGCACATAAAGTAATCCAAAAATAGAATCCCTTACCTTCTTAGTCCTAGGCAACCCCAAAATAAAGTCCACAGAAATGTCAGTCCAAGTTCTTTTAAGAATAGCACGCAAAAGTGTTCCCAAAGTTCTATTTACAACTTCAGTTTGTCCATCCGTTTGGGGATGACAAGTAGTAGATTACAACAATATTGAGCAAAGTTTAGCCCATATAAGTTCTATTGACAACTTCAGTTTGTCCATCCGTTTGAGGATGACAAATAGTAGATTACAACAATATTGAGCAAAGTTTAGCCCATAAAGTAATCCAAAAATAGAATCCCTCCCCTTCTTAGTCCTAGGCAACCCAAGAATAAAGTCCATAGAAATGTCAATCCAAGTTCTTTTTAAGAATAGCACGCAAAAGTGTTCTCAAAGTTCTATTTACAACTTCAGTTTGTCCATCCGTTTGAGGATGACAAGTAGTAGATTACAACAATATTGAGCAAAGTTTAGCCATAAAGTAATCCAAAAATAGAATCCCTCCCCTTCTTAGTCCTAGGCAACCCCAAAATAAAGTGCATAGAAATGTCAATCCAAGTTCTTTTTAAGAATAGCACGCAAAAGTGTTCCCAAAGTTCTATTTACAACTTCAGTTTGTCCATCCGTTTGAGGATGACAAGTTGTAGATTACAACTTTATTGTGCAAAGTTTAGCCCATAAAGTAATCCAAAAATAGAATCCCTCCCCTTCTTAGTCCTAGGCAACCCCAAAATAAAGTCCATAGAAATGTCAATCCAAGTTCTTTTTAAGAATAGCACGCAAAAGTGTTCCCAAAGTTCTATTTACAACTTCAGTTTGTCCATCCGTTTGAGGATGACAAGTAGTAGATTACAACAATATTGAGCAAAGTTTAGCCATAAAGTAATCCAAAAATAGAATCCCTCCCCTTCTTAGTCATTGGCAACCCCAAAATAAAGTCCATAGAAATGTCAATCCAAGTTCTTTTTAAGAATAGCACGCAAAAGTGTTCCCAAAGTTCTATTTACAACTTCAGTTTGTCCATCCGTTTGAGGATGACAAGTAGTAGATTACAACAATATTGAGCAAAGTTTAGCCCATAAAGTAATCCAAAAATAGAATCCCTCACCTTATTAGTCCTAGGCAACCCCAAAATAAAGTCCACAGAAATGTCAGTCCAAGTTCTTTTAAGAATAGCACGCAAAAGTGTTTCCAAAGTTCTATTTACAAATTCAGTTTGTCCATCCGTTTGAGGATGACAAGTAGTACATTACAACAATATGGAGCAAAGTTTAGCCCATAAAGTAATGCAAAAATAGAATCCCTCCCCTTCTTAGTCCTAGGCAACCCCAAAATAAAGTCCATAGAAATGTCAATCCAAGTTCTTTTAAGAATAGCACGCACAAGTGTTCCCAAAGTTCTATTTACAACTTCAGTTTGTCCATCTGTTTGGGGATGACAAGTAGTAGATTACAACAATATTGAGCAAAGTTTAGCCCATATAAGTTCTATTGACAACTTCAGTTTGTCCATCCGTTTGAGGATGACAAATTGTAGATTACAACAATATTGAGCAAAGTTTAGCCCATAAAGTAATCCAAAAATAGAATCCCTCCCCTTCTTAGTCCTAGGCAACCCCAAAATAAAGTCCATAGAAATGTCAATCCAAGTTCTTTTTAAGAATAGCACGCAAAAGTGTTCCCAAAGTTCTATTTACAACTTCAGTTTGTCCATCCGTTTGAGAATGACAAGTAGTAGATTACAACAATATTGAGCAAAGGTTAGGCCATATAAGTTCTATTGACAACTTCAGTTTTTCCATCCGTTTGAGGATGACAAGTAGTAGATTACAACAATATTGAGCAAAGTTTAGCCCATAAAGTAATCCAAAAATAGAATCCCTCCCCTTCTTAGTCCTAGGCAACCCCAAAATAAAGTGCATAGAAATGTGAATCCAAGTTCTTTTAAGAATAGCACGCACAAGTGTTCCCAAAGTTCTATTTACAACTTCAGTTTGTCCATCCGTTTGAGGATGACAAGTAGTAGATTACAACAATATTGAGCAAAGTTTAGCCCATAAAGTAATCCAAAAAAGAATCCCTCACCTTCTTAGTCCTAGGCAACCCCAAAATAAAGTCCACAGAAATGTCAGGCCAAGTTCTTTTAAGAATAGCACGCAAAAGTGTTCCCAAAGTTCTATTTACAACTTCAGTTTGTCCATCCGTTTGAGGATGACAAGTAGTAGATTACAACAATATGGATTAAAGTTTAGCCCATAAAGTAATCCAAAAATAGAATCCCTCCCCTTCTTAGTCCTTGGCAACCCCAAAATAAAGTGCATAGAAATGTCAATCCAAGTTCTTTTAAGAATAGCACGCACAAGTGTTCCCAAAGTTCTATTTACAACTTCAGTTTGTCCATCCGTTTGGGGATGACAAGTAGTAGATTACAACAATATTGAGCAAAGTTTAGCCCATAAAGTAATCCAAAAATAGAATCCCTTACCTTCTTAGTCCTAGGCAACCCCAAAATAAAGTCCACAGAAATGTCAGTCCAAGTTCTTTTAAGAATAGCACGCAAAAGTGTTCCCAAAGTTCTATTTACAACTTCAGTTTGTCCATCCGTTTGGGGATGACAAGTAGTAGATTACAACAATATTGAGCAAAGTTTAGCCCATATAAGTTCTATTGACAACTTCAGTTTGTCCATCCGTTTGAGGATGACAAATAGTAGATTACAACAATATTGAGCAAAGTTTAGTCCATAAAGTAATCCAAAAATAGAATCCCTCCCCTTCTTAGTCCTAGGCAACCCAAGAATAAAGTCCATAGAAATGTCAATCCAAGTTCTTTTTAAGAATAGCACGCAAAAGTGTTCTCAAAGTTCTATTTACAACTTCAGTTTGTCCATCCGTTTGAGGATGACAAGTAGTAGATTACAACAATATTGAGCAAAGTTTAGCCATAAAGTAATCCAAAAATAGAATTCCTCCCCTTCTTAGTCCTAGGCAACCCCAAAATAAAGTGCATAGAAATGTCAATCCAAGTTCTTTTTAAGAATAGCACGCAAAAGTGTTCCCAAAGTTCTATTTACAACTTCAGTTTGTCCATCCGTTTGAGGATGACAAGTTGTAGATTACAACTTTATTGTGCAAAGTTTAGCCCATAAAGTAATCCAAAAATAGAATCCCTCCCCTTCTTAGTCCTAGGCAACCCCAAAATAAAGTCCATAGAAATGTCAATCCAAGTTCTTTTTAAGAATAGCACGCAAAAGTGTTCCCAAAGTTCTATTTACAACTTCAGTTTGTCCATCTGTTTGAGGATGACAAGTAGTAGATTACAACAATATTGAGCAAAGTTTAGCCATAAAGTAATCCAAAAATAGAATCCCTCCCCTTCTTAGTCATTGGCAACCCCAAAATAAAGTCCATAGAAATGTCAATCCAAGTTCTTTTTAAGAATAGCACGCAAAAGTGTTCCTAAAGTTCTATTGACAACTTCAGTTTGTCCATCCGTTTGAGGATGACAAATAGTAGATTACAACAATATTGAGCAAAGTTTAGCCATAAAGTAATCCAAAAATAGAATTCCTCCCCTTCTTAGTCCTAGGCAACCCCAAAATAAAGTGCATAGAAATGTCAATCCAAGTTCTTTTTAAGAATAGCACGCAAAAGTGTTCCCAAAGTTCTATTTACAACTTCAGTTTGTCCATCCGTTTGAGAATGACAAGTAGTAGATTACAACAATATTGAGCAAAGGTTAGGCCATATAAGTTCTTTGACAACTTCAGTTTTTCCATCCGTTTGAGGATGACAAGTAGTAGATTACAACAATGTTGAGCAAAGTTTAGCCCATAAAGTAATCCAAAAATAGAATCCCTCCCCTTCTTAGTCCTAGGCAACCCCAAAATAAAGTGCATAGAAATGTTAATCCAAGTTCTTTTAAGAATAGCACGCACAAGTGTTCCCAAAGTTCTATTTACAACTTCAGTTTGTCCATCCGTTTGAGGATGACAAGTAGTAGATTACAACAATATTGAGCAAAGTTTAGCACATAAAGTAATCCAAAAATAGAATCCCTTACCTTCTTAGTCCTAGGCAACCCCAAAATAAAGTCCACAGAAATGTCAGTCCAAGTTCTTTTAAGAATAGCACGCAAAAGT